>NC_041386.1:672418161-672439324 GCF_002162155.2 Triticum dicoccoides | reverse complement strand
GGGGGGGGGGGGTAGGGCGCGCCCCCTACCTCGTGACCACCCCGGACACCGTTTCGCGTTGATTCCACTTCCCAAAAAATCATAAGTATTCCAAAAAAAATCTCCGTCCATTTTTATCCCGTTTGGACTCCGTTTGATATTGGGTTTCTGCGAAACAAAAAGCATGCAATAGACAAGAACTGACACTGGGCACTGGATCAATATGTTAGTCCCAAAAATAATATAAAAAGTTGCCAAAAAGTATATGGAAGTTGTAGAATATTGGCATGAAACAATCAAAAGTTATAGATACGACGGAGACGTATCAGGGTGCGGCTGAGCTTGTTGTAGTCGAAGTAGAGGGCGACAGCAAGAACGAGAAGGATGGGGAGAGGCAGAAGCTCACGGCGGTCATGATGAGCTAGATGGCGCAATCGGGGATGAGCTGAAGCTGCGGTAAAGGTGAAAGGCATCTTCGGCGATGACAGAGTCGGGCGAGGTTGGTGCAGTGGCGTCGGGGAAAGCGAGCACTTGGGTCTCGGCCTGCTCAATGGAGAGGAGGGTGGCGGAGCTGCTGGACATGGCGAGGCGGCATAGAGATGGCGGTGGCCACTTCTACGACGGCGAGGCAGTTGCGGCTGCATCGGCCATGGCGGAGGGGAGCGAGGGAGAGGCGTTGGGGGAGAATGAAGATGTGAAGGCGGTCGAGGGGGCAACGTGGAGGTCGACTAGCGCATCCAGGGGCTGAGTGGCAAGCAGGTGGCGCCATGGCGAGCTCGCGCTCATCGGTGTCACCTCACTAGATGGGAGAAGTGTTTCCCCTCTGGTCCTTGGCTCCCATGGCTTGGGAGGGGCGAGATACCCTCTGAGATTGGATCTATCTCTCTGTTTCTGCGTTACCTTGCATTCCCTGATTCTACCCCTTCACCCTTTCTTAAATATCCGGAGATCCGTAACTCCGATTAGGGTGAATCTTTCGCCTAGATCTTTCTCATAAAATTAGCTTTCCTGCGCCAAAAGAAGAGCGTGAACCGCCCTACGGGTGGACCATGAGGGTTAGGGGCGCGCCTGGGGGGGGGGTAGGGCGCGCCCCTACCTCGTGACCACCCCGGACACTGTTTCGCGTTGATTCCACTTCCCAAAAAATCATAAGTATTCCAAAAAAAAATCTGCGTCCATTTTTATCCCGTTTGATATTGGGTTTCTGCGAAACAAAAATCATGCAACAGACAAGAAGTGGCACTGGGCACTGGATCAATATGTTAGTCCCAAAAATAATATAAAAAGTTGCCAAAAAGTATATGGAAGTTGTAGAATATTGGCATGAAACAATCAAAAGTTATAGATACGACGGAGACGTATCAGGGTGCGGCTGAGCTTGTTGTAGTCGAAGTAGAGGGCGACAGCGAGAACGAGAAGGATGGGGAGAGGCAGAAGCTCACGGCGGTCACGATGAGCTAGATGGCAAAATCGGGGATGAGCTGAAGCTGCGGTAACGGTGAAAGGCATCTTCGGCGATGACAGAGTCGGGCGAGGTTGGTGCAGTGGCGTCGGGGAAAGCGAGCGCTTGGGTCTCGGCCTGCTCAATGGAGAGGAGGGTGGCGGAGCTGCTGGACATGGCGAGGCGGCATAGAGACGGCGGTGGCCACTTCTACGACGGCGAGGCAGTTGCGGCTGCATCGGCCATGGTGGAGGGGAGCGAGGGAGAGGCGTTGGGGGAGAATGAAGATGTCCAGGCGGTCGAGGGGGCAACGTGGAGGTCGACTAGCGCGTCCAGGGGCTGAGTGGCAAGCAGGTGGCGCCATGGCGAGCTCGCGCTCATCGGTGTCACCTCCCTAGATGGGAGAAGTGTTTCCCCTCTAGTCCTTGGCTCCCATGGCTTGGGAGGGGCGAGATACCCTCCGAGATTGGATCTATCTCTCTGTTTCTGCGTTACCTTGCATTCCCTAATTCTACCCCTTCACCCTTTCTTAAATATCCGGAGATCCGTAACTCCGATTGGGGTGAATCTTTCGTCTAGATCTTTCTCATAAAATTAGCTTTCCTCCGCCAAAAGAAGAGCGTGAACCGCCCTACGGGTGGACCACGAGGGTTAGGGGCGCGCCTGGGGGGGGGTAGGGCGCGCCCCCTACCTCGTGACCACCCCGGACACCTTTTCGCGTTGATTCCACTTCCCAAAAAATCATAAGTATTCCAAAAAAAATCTCCGTCCATTTTTATCCCATTTGGACTCCGTTTGATATTGGGTTTCTGCGAAACAAAAATCATGCAACAGACAAGAAGTGGCACTGGGCACTGGATCAATATGTTAGTCCCAAAAATAATATAAAAAGTTGCCAAAAAGTATATGGAAGTTGTAGAATATTGGCATGAAACAATCAAAAGTTATAGATACGACGGAGACGTATCAGGGTGCGGCTGAGCTTGTTGTAGTCGAAGTAGAGGGCGACAGCGAGAACGAGAAGGATGGGGAGAGGCAGAAGCTCACGGCGGTCACGATGAGCTAGATGGCAAAATCGTGGATGAGCTGAAGCTGCGGTAACGGTGAAAGGCATCTTCGGCGATGACAGAGTCGGGCGAGGTTGGTGCAGTGGCGTCGGGGAAAGCGAGCGCTTGGGTCTCGGCCTGCTCAATGGAGAGGAGGGTGGCGGAGCTGCTGGACATGGCGAGGCGGCATAGAGACGGCGGTGGCCACTTCTACGACGGCGAGGCAGTTGCGGCTGCATCGGCCATGGTGGAGGGGAGCGAGGGAGAGGCGTTGGGGGAGAATGAAGATGTCCAGGCGGTCGAGGGGGCAACGTGGAGGTCGACTAGCGCGTCCAGGGGCTCAGTGGCAAGCAGGTGGCGCCATGGCGAGCTCGCGCTCATCGGTGTCACCTCCCTAGATGGGAGAAGTGTTTCCCCTCTGGTCCTTGGCTCCCATGGCTTGGGAGGGGCGAGATACCCTCTGAGATTGGATCTATCTCTCTGTTTCTGCGTTACCTTGCATTCCCTGATTCTACCCCTTCACCCTTTCTTAAATATCCGGAGATCCGTAACTCCGATTAGGGTGAATCTTTCGCCTAGATCTTTCTCATAAAATTAGCTTTCCTGCGCCAAAAGAAGAGCGTGAACCGCCCTACGGGTGGACCACGAGGGTTAGGGGCGCGCCTGGGGGGGGGGGGTAGGGCGCGCCCCTACCTCGTGACCACCCCGGACACCGTTTCGCGTTGATTCCACTTCCCAAAAAATCATAAGTATTCCAAAAAAAATCTGCGTCCATTTTTATCCCGTTTGATATTGGGTTTCTGTGAAACAAAAGTCATGCAACAGACAAGAACTGGCACTGGGCACTGGATCAATATGTTAGTCCCAAAAATAATATAAAAAGTTGCCAAAAAGTATATGGAAGTTGTAGAATATTGGCATGAAACAATCAAAAGTTATAGATACGACAAAGACGTATCAGGGTGCGGCTGAGCTTGTTGTAGTCGAAGTAGAGGGCGACAGCGAGAACGAGAAGGATGGGGAGAGGCAGAAGCTCACGGCGGTCACGATGAGCTAGATGGCGCAATCGGGGATGAGCTGAAGCTGCGGTAACGGTGAAAGGCATCTTCGGCGATGACAGAGTCGGGCGAGGTTGGTGCAGTGGCGTCGGGGAAAGCGAGCACTTGGGTCTCGGCCTGCTCAATGGAGAGGAGGGTGGCGGAGCTGTTGGACATGGCGAGGCGGCATAGAGACGGCGGTGGCCACTTCTACGACGGCGAGGCAGTTGCGGCTGCATCGGCCATGGCGGAGGGGAGCGAGGGAGAGGCGTTGGGGGAGAATGAAGATGTCCAGGCGGTCGAGGGGGCAACGTGGAGGTCGACTAGCGCGTCCAGGGGCTGAGTGGCAAGCAGGTGGCGCCATGGTGAGCTCGCGCTCATCGGTGTCACCTCCCTAGATGGGAGAAGTGTTTCCCCTCTGGTCCTTGGCTCCCATGGCTTGGGAGGGGCGAGATACCCTCCGAGATTGGATCTATCTCTCTGTTTCTGCGTTACCTTGCATTCCCTAATTCTACCCCTTCACCCTTTCTTAAATATCCGGAGATCCGTAACTCCGATTGGGGTGAATCTTTCGCCTAGATCTTTCTCATAAAATTAGCTTTCCTGCGCCAAAAGAAGAGCGTGAACCGCCCTACGGGTGGACCACGAGGGTTAGGGGCGCGCCTGGGGGGGGGGGGGTAGGGCGCGCCCCCTACCTCGTGACCACCCCGGACACCGTTTCACGTTGATTCCACTTCCCAAAAAATCATAAGTATTCCAAAAAAAATCTCCGTCCATTTTTATCCCGTTTGGACTCTGTTTGTTATTGGGTTTCTGCGAAACAAAAAGCATGCAACAGACAAGAACTGGCACTGGGCACTGGATCAATATGTTAGTCCCAAAAATAATATAAAAAGTTGCCAAAAAGTATATGGAAGTTGTAGAATATTGGCATGAAACAATCAAAAGTTATAGATACGACGGAGACGTATCAGGGTGCGGCTGAGCTTGTTGTAGTCGAAGTAGAGGGCGACAGCGAGAACGAGAAGGATGGGGAGAGGCAGAAGCTCACGGCGGTCACGATGAGCTAGATGGCGCAATCGGGGATGAGCTGAAGCTGCAGTAACGGTGAAAGGCATCTTCGACGATGACAGAGTCAGGCGAGGTTGGTGCAGTGGCGTCGGGGAAAGCGAGCGCTTGGGTCTCGGCCTGCTCAATGGAGAGGAGGGTGGCGGAGCTGCTGGACATGGCGAGGCGGCATACAGACGGCGGTGGCCACTTCTAGGACGGCGAGGCAGTTGCGGCTGCATCGGCCATGGCGGAGGGGAGCGAGGGAGAGGCGTTGGGGGAGAATGAAGATGTCCAGGCGGTCGAGGGGGCAACGTGGAGGTCGACTAGCGCGTCCAGGGGCTGAGTGGCAAGCAGGCGGGGACGAAGCAGCTGGCTGGCAAGGGCCAACACAGTGCTGGGCCGCCAGGTGGACCGGGTGGTGGAAACAGCCAGGTAAGGTTCTTTTCCTTTATTTTCTGTTTTCTTTTATTTCCGTAAGTTTGTGTCATTTCTAAAAATACCTAGGCACTTTCAAAACTCACCAAACTGCACATGCCCACTTTTTAGAATATATCCCACATGGAACATTTTAGTTTGGGATTATTTGGACGTTTGAAATATTTTATAGTATTTAAAAGCTTAAATTAATATCATATGATTTAATCCAGTGACCTTACCATGTCCTAGAAATTTTTGCACCATTTTTGTCAGAGGCTTAAAACCAAGGCAAAGATGATGAACATTTTAGAAGGGCATTTCAGGTTCATTGAAAATAATTTAGTAAACCCTAGTTGGTTTCAGGGGGTGCTGGGAGTTCTGTCATCCCCATTTCCAAGTTTCTGATGAAGATAAACATGATGCAAGCACTCTAATGCATGAACTAGCTAGGGTGTGACAACTCACCCCCACTTAGAAAAATCTCATCCCGAGATTTAGGATCTGCGGGAAAAAGGTGGGGTACTGAAGTCAAAGACGATCCTCCCTTTCCCAAGTGGCTTCTTTCTCAGAATGGTGCGACCATTGAACTTTGAGAAACTTGATGTTATGGCGTTGATTGGTACGCTCAGTTTGATCAAGGATACGAATGGTGAATTCTTGATATGTGAGCTTGTCTTGGAGATCAAGCGTTTCGTGGTCCACTCCATGGATAGGATCCGAGAAGCGACGCCTGAGTTGAGAAACATGGAAGACATCGTGGACTTTGGAAAGGTGCGGAGGCAGTTCCAATAGGTAGGCAACTTCTCCTTGTTTGGCAAGAATGTGAAAGGGTCCAATGTAGCGAGGAGCCAATTTTCCTTGATACCGAAGCGATGGTTCCCCTTCAGAGGAGTAGCCCGAAGGTAAGGCTTCTCGTTGACTTCAAAAGTCATAGCCTTATGTTTTCGATCATATTGGCTCTTTTGACGGGATTGGGTTGTTTTCAACTTTTCATGAATGATGCGAACTTGCTCTTCTACTTCCTAGATCATATCCGGGCAAAAGAATTGTTTTTCCCCGGTTTCTGACCAGTTAAGAGGCGTTCGACACCTTCGTCCATACAGAACTTCAAAAGGAGCTTTGCCCAAGCTAGATTGATAGCTATTGTTAGAAGAAAATTCAGAAAATGGAAGGCATTTCTCCCAATCAATTCCGAATGAGATAACAGAAGCTCGAAGCATGTCTTCTAGAATTTGATTGATTCTACTTGACCACTTGATTGAGTGTGAAAGGCGGTGCTAAAGGAGAGACGAGTTCCCATAGCATTTTGGAAACTTTCCCAAAATCGAGAGGTGAAGAGACTTCCATGATCTGAGTTAATTTCCAATGGAACACCATGGAGAGACACTATTTAGGAGATATACAAGTCTGCTAGCTGGCTAGCGGTTATACTCTAGCAAACAGGAAAGAAATGGGCTACTTTGGAAAGACGATCGATAACGACAAAGATAGTGTTATTCCCTCTCTTGGTCCTGGGAAAACCGGTGATGAAATCCATACCAATTTTATCCCATTTCCATCCAGGAATAGCTAAACGTTGAAGGGTGCCAACAGGCCATTGATACTCTGCTTTAACACGACCACAAACATCACAATTTACAACAAATTGATCAAGGTCTCTTTTCATCCTAGTCCACCAAAACCTCTGGTGTAGGTCCTGATACATTTTAGTACTACAGGGATGAATGGTGAGAGGTGATTCATGAGCCTCCTTAAGGATCAATTGCCGTAGTTGCCACTTCTCGGGAACCACTAAACGGTTTCCGAAGTACACGACACCTTGATCATTCATAGAGAAACATGTAGCAGCTCCGCTAGTAATGTTCTCCTTCATCCGAGATATCCCCTTGTCATACTGCTGAGCGGTTATGATATGATCCTTAAGGGTAGGTTTCGCCACCAAGGAGGAAAGGAATCCTTGAGGAACAATGTGACGATTAAGCTTCCGAAATTTCTCATGGAGAAGTGGTTGACTTTGTTGTAACATCAGATTTTTACAATAAGACTTACGACTTAGTGCATCAGCCATGACATTGGCTTTTCCTGGGGTATAAGTTATTCCTAAGTCGAAATCTGTGATCAACTCTACCCAACGTCTTTTCCTGAGATTCAAGTCCGATTGGGTGAATATGCATTTCAGACTTTGGTGATCGGTGAAGATTTCACAAAGATTACCGAGGAGGTAATGTCGCCAGGTTTTAAGTGCATGGACTACAACTCTAGATCATGTGTAGGATAATTTTCCTCATGTGGGTGCAATTGCCGTGAAGCATAGGCATTACATGATGATCCTGCATGATAATGCAACCTAGTCCTTGTCGCGAGGCATCGTAATAGATAACAAAGTCCTTGGAGAAATCTTGTGGTACCAATATGGGAGCAGCTGATGTCAGGCGTCTTTTCAGTTCCTGAAAGCTGTGCTCACATTGTAGGGTCCACTCGAACTTTTTATCTTTCTTTAGGAGTTCAATTAGAGGTTTAGCAACTTTGGAGAAGTTCTCGACAAAGCGGCGACAATAGCTCGCTAAGCTAAGGAAACTATTAACTTGCTTGACCGATTCAGGTGGAGTCCAATTAAGAACGGCTTGAACTCGCTCGGGATTGACAATAGTACCCTTACCAGAGATTACATGGCCTAGATAGGTCACTTCTGGCAACCAAAATTCACATTTAGATAATTTGGCATAAAGGCGAAGCTCTCGAGGTTTCATCAACACTAGCCTTAGATGCTCGGCATATTCCTCCTCATTCTTGGATTAGATGAGTATATCATCGAGGTATACCACGACGAATTTATCCAAATACTCCATAAAGATCGAGTTCATTAACCGAGAGAAGGTGTCTGGGCCATTGGTTAAACCAAAGGGCATGACGGTGTACTCGTATTGGCCATAACGAGTAACAAAGGCCGTTTTGGGGATGTCCCTATTCTTGATTTTGATTTGATGGTAGCCCAACCTCAAATCCATCTTAGAGAAGACTGAGGATCCAGCAAGCTGATCATACAGATCATTGATCATGGGGAGCAGATACTTGTTCTTTATTGTGACCAAGTTGACGGGTCGATAATCTACAACCATCCGATCCGTACCATCCTTCTTCTTGACAAAGAGGATGGGACAAGCCCATGGAGAAGAACTAGGACGGATGAAACCCTTTTTCAAGGATTCATCGAGTTGTTTCTTAAGCTCGGCTAGTTCTATTGGTGCCATCTTATAGGGTGTTCTAGAGATTAGGATAGTTCCTGGGACAAGATCTATCACACTACTAGGGAAAACCTTATACATAGAAGTTTATCAGTAGCACGGTTTAAAAATGGGCGCTACTGCTAATTAGTAGTAGCGAGGGTTATAAAACCGCGCTACTACTAAGTTGATAGTAGTAGCGAGGGGTATAAACCCGCGCTGCTACTACATGGTCTCCAACAATGCCCCCGGGATAGGCCATAGTAATAGCGAGGGGTATGAAACCGGCGCTACTACTAAGTAAGTAGTAGTAGCACAGGTAAGACCCCACGCTACTACTAAGCGTGTCCACCCGGCCCGATCCACACTCCCAACCCCCGATCCACCCCATCCCACCAACCGTCGTCCCACTCCACCCACCCCCATCTAAAAAAATCCACATCCGATCCAGATGCCCTCCTCCTCCTCCTGCGGCCGCACGACGCGCCAGTCGCCCTTCTTCCGTGACCTCGCCCCCCGCCCGTCGTGACGCCTCCTCCTGTGATGCCACCGCCAGTGAAGGCGCCTCCTCCTATGACTCCGCCCCCGGTCACGGTGCCCCCGCCAGCAACGCTCCCGCCAGTGGCCTCCCTGGCTGAGGCGCCAATGGTGCTCCCCCCAGTGGCGACGCCCCCGCCAGTGGCTGAGGCGCCGGCTGTGCTGCCTCCGGCCGAGGCACCGTCCAATAGCAAGAACAAGCACAAGAGAAAGAGGAGCGGGAAGAAGAAGTCGCCTGCCCCCGCCCCGGAGCCGCTCAGCCCGCCGGCCCCCATCGTGCCCGAGCCCACCACCATCGAGGACGTGTCCGGCCCCGCGCCCTCCGCCAACGATCTGGTAACGCATCACTCGCAAACCAAACTCTTCTAATTTTCGTTCAACCATAGCGGCAACATCTGATGGCGAATGAACGTTTCTGAATTTGTTCTTGGTGCAGAGCGGGAGCGGCCAGCAGTGCGCGCACTGGGGGATCGTCGTGCAGACCGCCATGGCCGCACTTCTGCTGTCACTAGCCTGGTGAACGTGAAACCCGGCAGAGAGATGCATTCGTCCATACATTTTATTCATGTACCGAGTCCATTATTTAACCATTATGCTTGCTTGTAATGTTAGGGGTCCAGCATTTGTTCGAGGCTTGTAATAAACAGTTTTTTGACATATTCTTGCATGTGTTTTGATTATGAAATCGGTGAGCGAGCCTTGCAGGTTGGAGCGCAGGGGCTTGATTTGTGCGTGTTTCGGGGTGAAATCCGTGAGCGAGCTTGGAGCACGGCGGTTCGATTTGGTAATCTCTGACGGCGTTCTCTGCAGGTGGTGATGTTTGTTTGTTAGGCTGATTGGTTGCTTGTTGTTTGTCGTTGTAGGCTGCCTGGTGACTATGGGTTTGATCCCCTGGGGCTCGGGAAGCAGCCTAAGGACCTAAACTGGTACGTCCAGGCCGAGCTCGTGCACTGCCGGTTCGCCATGGCAGGGGTTGCCGGCATCCTCAGAATTGATGTAAGCTGCTCACTTGACCTCTTTGTTAATTCCTGCAAAATGCCGGCATGTTCTCAGTAACCATAGCACTGAAGCTTGATTTTGCAAAAAGTAGCTGTAGAGGTGCCTAAATTATGATATAAAGTGATAAACTATGAAAAACAGAGTGAGAAACCAATCATCTCTTCTGAATTTTGATAGTGGAAATGGAAGGGCGGTACGATCCCCTCTTGTTAAAAAAAGAAGATAAACCAAGATATGAGACAGGAACTATACAATCTCAACGCCAGGAAAATCATATACAGCATATTAGCTCCATAAGAGCATCTTAGGATTTCATTTTCCGAGATTGATAGCATTCTTTCCACATTGAAGTATCCTTTCTTACAGAAATCAAACATGAAATCAATGTCTTTAATGCTCCGCTGTGCTTCTATCATATCACATGGTCTAATTGGTGTGTTTCTGTGTAGTTGATTCGTGTATCAGGACTTGGCAACCTACCAGTATGGTTTGAAGCAGGTGCCACAAAATTTGACTTCGCCAACACTACAACACTCTTCTTTGTCCAGCTTCTCTTGATGGGGTAATTCAGCATCCAACTGAAACATTTACTCAGAATTTGTTCAGTAACTCAGAAGTTTTAAATGGTGTAGACTGTAATGACTTGAAACACGGCATGACTGACCAGTTTCTGTCATAAATCTGATCCTTGACAGGTTTGTCGGAACCAAGAGGTACATGGAATCATGGATGCCAACAGTTCTGGGTTGTAGAGTATGGGCAGTCACATGATCCATAATCATGTATACATGTCATGGACCACGGAGCCCAGCCATGGATGAGCAGCAGCAGTTCAATGTCAATGTCAAGGTTCTTATAGTTTGAATCTACATACATACATGCTTTACTGAATTTTTGCTGCTTGGTTAGACTCTAGTGTCGAATAAGATGGACACTGACTGCATTGTCTGCTAACTAATTATTTTGCTTGCTCCCACAAAAATTCACTATAATTTAGTTTGCCGATTGGTCTAGTTGGATTTCTCAAGATGTTAGCAAAGCGCGCCACACTGCTGTTGTCTTTAAAGTGAATGAAGCGGTAAATTTGGAGTTGCTGCTGCTTCTTGTGTTCATTTCCTTGCTGTTGAATTCGTACCTGACTAGTCTAGTTAGTACTATTGCAGCAGGTTGATTGACGGAAAACTCCTGCCCCTGCTTAACATATCTAAAATCTAGTCAAATTCATCAACAACATATTTTTTTATAGCAACAATGCATTCAATAATCTGACCTATCTATATGCTCACTTTGAGGAAGAAACAGGAGATATATGTGCTTCTGTTGCTTCTAAATTATATACATGTATTTTTAGTTATTTAACATGCTTCAAACTTTTTCTGTTTGATTTGGTGCAGGAGGATGCCCGAGCTGACCAGGAGGACACCCTTATGCACCTCGTCCACCACACAAGGTCGTCCTTCTATTTTTTTCGCTGTTTGTTCATGTCCTACTTGTGTTTCAGTTCCATTGGCTCCTACTGCAAACAGGTCTATAACAGGTTCTTGTGTTCTGCATAGTAGAAGATCTGTTTATGTGAGCTACAATGGCCTACTTCTTCCTAATAATATGAACACTATCTCATCTTGCCATTTTCCCCTCTCTCCTGCAGGTTAACACCTGGAGAGGCTCGAGCTATAAGCAGCGAGCTGTTGCTGCTGCCGCCGGATGCTCCAGCGGTGAAACCTCCGTCGATTCCCTCCACGGCCACTACCACTACCCTAGCTACCGCCGCCGACGGAACCACCACCATATCCTTGCTAGGCCAAGACCAGCTCCTTGAGATCTTCCGCCTGCCGAGCCTACGGGCGCTCATCCGTGCCATGCTCACTTGTTGCTCATGGCTCGGCGCCGTCCGCTCCTCCCACTCCTTTCGCAACCTCTTCCGCGCCCTCCACCCGGGGCCCCTCATCGGGATCTTCCTCGATGTCAACGAAGGCAATGTCCTCTTGTTAGCCCCCTTCAGCCGCTTAGATCCCAGCGTCAATAAGGACATTACACTGGCAGATTAGCGCAATTTTTCCTTTTCATTTTTCTTATTATTGGAGTGAGGATGTTAGAATGAGGAACTATATGATAGTAGATACGACAACAGTGTAATAGTATAATCAGGAATAACGACATTTCCATCACTGTTGTGTTTTCTTGAACTGTATGCATAAAATGGAATTTGTCGATTTTATTTTTTTAATTCCTAATTTGGTGTGGGGACAAATTTGCACGCTACTGGTATTTAGGATACTAGTGGCGTTGGTACTATAGACGCGCTACTACTATTTCATTAGTAGTAGCGTGGATTCATAATAGTAGTAGCATGGGTGGAAACGCGCTACTACTAACTTTGTTAATAGTAGCGCGGGTTCAACCCACGCTACTACTAACTATTAGCTATAGCGCGATACTAGTAGCGCGGGTACCCGCGCTGCTAGTAGCCATTTTATCCGCGCTGCTAGTAGCCTTTTCCCTAGTAGTGTCACGAACTCGACATCCCTATCAGATGGAACACCTGGCAGTTCTTCTGGAAAGACATCTGGAAAGTCCCGGACTAACGGAACGTCTTCGAGGTTTCGCAAAGGACTAGCATCAAGAGAGTATAGCTGACGCTTAGCTACTCGGATCAAGACATTGACTACATTGCTCGATGAGTGTGTAAGTTGAACAGTCCTAGAGAAGCAATCAATCTTAGCATGATGGGCTGACATCCAGTCCATACCCAAGATGATATTAATGTCCGAGTATTTGAGAGCTATCAAAGATGCAAGGAAAACAAGTCTATCGACATGAATTTCATTCCCATGGCTCACTATAGAAGTTTGCCATTTGGATCCCGGGGTTTGAATTACCATGGAAGTGGGCATATCACAAAATACGGTGTGATGCAAACGAGCATAGCTCTCGGATATAAATGAATGAGATGCTCCAATATCGAAAAGAAAAGATGCCGGATGGCATCTGACAAGGAGCGTACCATGAACGACGTTGGGATCATCCTGAGCCTCTTCAGCTGAGACACAGTTCACATGGCCACATGCTAGTGGTGACCGACTTGGCGTAGTATTCCTTCCCTGTTGGCTTGCCACGGCCAACAGACTTTCCGGTCTGGTTGGGGTTGGGGTTGATCTAAGGACACTCTTGCATGTAGTGACCCGGTTCTCCACACTTGAAACATGTCATAGTGCTGGTGTGTGGGGGAGCATTGTTGGTTGATCCACCATAAGACTTGGGCGGTGCATACTGCTGGGTTGGGCGAGGCGCCTGATAGAATGGCCTCGGTGCGAACCTGGGTGACAGAGCTGTGTTAGGCACCCACACCCGACGCTTCTGAGAGCCACCATTGGATGAGGAACCAATGTCATGGCCGTTCTTGCGTGTAGCTTCGAAATCGGTCTGACCTGTCTCAGCATTGATGGCCTTGTTCACTAACTTCTGGAAGGATGTGAACTCATGCAGTCGGAGATCACAGCAAAGCTTGGGGCTAAGTCCCTTGTGGAACCTTGCCTGCTTCTTGGCATCGGTGGAAACTTCCTCAGTTGCATAACGTGCTAGGTTTCCAAACTCTGTGCTATATGCATCCACAGTGAGTCTACCCTCGGTGAAACTGCAGAAATCCTCCTGCTTACGATCCATAAGACCTTCCGGGATGTGATGCTCACGGAAAGCCTCACTGAACTCTGCCCAAGTGGTAACCTGTCCAACTAGGCGCATGGCCTGACAGTTCTCCCACCAGAGACTGGCGGGGCCATCAAGATGATAGGTAGCGTAAGTAACCTTGTCAGCTTCGGCTACGTGTGCAGAGCATAGCTTATGGGTGATGTTGCGAAGCCAATCATCGGCGTCGAGGGGCTCGACGGAATGATGGAAGGTGGGTGGGTGCAACTTGATGAAGTCGTTGAGAGACACCAAGTCGTTCCTCTGGTGCAGTGCTGTGTTTTTCTCAATGCGTTCCAGCAAACGGTTGGTCTCACGTTTGTTCCTCTCGGCCTCCAGTATGACCTCAGCCAAGGAAGGAGGATGAGGAAGATTCACATCTCTAGCCCCACTGCCTTCACCCTGCTCCGGGGCAGCAGGGTTGTTGCGGGTGTTGACCATCCTAGGAAAACAAAACAACGGTTTAGACAAGGATGAAAAAATTCTGACTTAGAAGTGCAAAATGTAATGGATAACTCAGAATGCAAGATGTTCATCTGTATGACATGTAAATACAAAAAGTGCCACATTTATTCCATCGTCATACACACCATAGATGGTTTAGTACAAGACCAAACTGAGTACAACTGTGGTGAAAGGATGATTACATCTCGTCGGAGGCCCCAAGCTCCTATACATTATTTTTCTACACCTCCAGAATCTAGTAGACACTACGTCGTATTCTAGAAGACGCACAGGACTGCGGAAATACAACTACTACATACTACTAGTGTCGTGATCTAGCTCAGTCATCTCGGGCTCCGTAGTAATCCTCATAGAGATCCCCCGCATAGCCTAGAAGCAGGATGTGTGGATCCGGGAACTCACGATCACATCGGGACTGTGGACCATACGGACTCTGATGAGGCCTCGGCCCCATGAAGGGTGGAAGACGGCGCCCATCCGGAGGCGTGATACCTCCAACATCCGGGTAATCCATGTGAGCTGGAAGACGTGTGCGGACGGGGTACAAATCACGCATATCCAGGTAACCAGTCTGCACAACTGGTGCGAGCCGTGTTAGGGTAGCCCAGTGGTCCTGGCGGGTGTTGTACAACTCCATGCGTAAGGCATGGTTCTCTCGGTATCTCTCCTCCAATATCTCGGTACTAGTGCGAATAAGTGGCTCCTCGTGAGCAGCATCGGCAGATAGCGGAACTCAGAATCATTCAGTGATGCGTACCCGACTCGAATGATGGAGATCATAGAGTAGGCAGCGTCCTGCACGGACATCTCCGCGGTGATACCAAGACCGTAGGACCAGTGCAAATGCTCGGTAGAACTGGGATAAGATGGGAAGATCCTCACTGTGCAGATAAACTGATTCTGATTGAAGTCACGAAACTGCTCCTCGACGGTATATTCAGGATACCATCTACAGTCTATCTCAGTCATCACTCGTACTAACATGGTCGTATGCCCGGGCACGTCAATGTCGCGGGTCAGACGAACCACTTGGTGAACAGTGCGAGACGACATCTGAAACACCATTAATTCAAAGACATTAGAATTTCTAGCAGAAATTAGACAACATAACGGCTGTAAATGCTCAAATAGGATTTTGAGACACTTTGCAAAGGATTGCATAGACACTCAACAAAATCATATCAAGGTTCTGGGTCCAACTAATAACATAATGGATTAGTAGAACTGAACTAGGGCTTGTAACCATCAGTCCTATAAGTTAGTGCGGATTTGTAACACGTGAACCTGATAGAGAGAAGAGATCCTAGTCCTTAACCCCCATGGAAGAATGGACTGACTCAGATCAGAAGGCCATGAGATAAATGAGTAAAAGAGACCTACGTTACATCCCACAATCAATACTCCTACATATAACTAAAGAATTTCTAGACTCGACATCAACCAGTTTGGCTTGAAGAACCTACAGGCAGTCCGGCTCCGATGCCAATGCTGTCAGGACCCCGATCCAAGGCCACACTGATCTAGCATGTAACACATCGCATCACTTTGCGGCCTCACGCATGGTATTCCCACGGGTGCAACCTTACCTGGCCCGGGACCGTTTGCGCCATTTGGCAGACGTATATTATAGTGTCGCTAGTATCCATATAACAAAGAACCCGTGCTGACATGGCTAGTCGTGAATCCAAAGTGGCACTAACTTATAGGGACAGGCATACATGATCCAGCAACTAACGTGTCGATCAACAACGAGTGTATTCCAGGTCGTAGCAAGCTACAAGGACTTAAAGGATTACCGCGTGACATTTCCTCGAAGGGACAGACACAGGAATGAAGAAGGACACATGCCGGCCAACCTAATTGTTTCGGAGCAGTAGCAAGCTACCATGGCTCAGTGGAAGCACTAGGAGACATTTCCCGGTAAGAGAGGCTACCAAGGATAAACAACTAGATAGTCAGATCCCACACATACCAAGCATTTCAATCATACACACAATATGCTCGATATGTGCAAATACAACATGGCATCACAACAAAACTCTACAACTCAAGTACTTTATTCAAAAGGCTCCAGAGAGCCATACATATCATTCACATAGATACAGGTCACACGACCCAACATTCAAGTCATACAAACATACAAGCCATAAGCAAAAGCAACATGTCTGAGTACAGACATCTAGAAATAAAAGAGGCTTGGGGAATCCTAACAATCCTAGAAGGGTCCACCATGTGCTCAGGATCACCACCTATGCCTCAGCTACTAGTTAACATCAAGGTCTACGAAGAACCCATGAGAAGGGGTTGCAGCATCTAGAGTAAAACGTAAAATAAGCAAACATGAGTACAAAGGTACTCAGCAAGACTTACATCGGACCCTACATACATGCACATTATCAAGAAGGGATGGTGGGGTTATTGGAGCAAGCCAGCTTTGACTCTTGGCTAAACTATCTTACGAGACACTAACTTGTAAATGTTTTGTGCACTCGAGTCCACTACACACCACTTGAATACACTACCGGGGATCCACCTCCGTCATCCTATACGGAAGGGCCATCCTCGGCACTCACACTTATCTTGAGGATTTTAGTGGTTTCCATTTACTTGTCTATGAACTATATAGGCAACCAAGTAGTCCTTTACCACAGACGCGACTATTTGAAAAGATGATGTTAACCCTGCAGGGGTGTACTTCTTCATATATGTTTCCACCACTTAGCATCTGCACACGACATGTGCTCGACAGACTTCAAGCAAAAAACAAGGTGGGTGTAGACCATGACCTACCTAAACACTCAAGTTTCTAGTCCAGGTTTATCGCCTATCCAGGTTCCATCCGCAGGGAGTCCGGCCAAGGTTTCCACATATGGCCCCGAACGATTTGTGCAGGGTTCCTGAGATACCAAATGGGCATTTGGTACACCGTGCCACGTACCTACCGCATCACAGCACACCCCGAGGGTCAGCGCTGCCCACGGCCTCTAGTATACTACAAACACCAGAAACTAGTTGCAACTCCTAGACAGAGGGCTAGGGTGGTTAAAAACCGAGAGGGTCAATTAAGGATCCCAATGCATGGTAATAGCTGATTCTTAAATCACACATACAGATCTCAGTGCTTAAGGATGGTTCCAATGAAACAACCCACCATGTACTCCTACATGGCCTCTCATCGATACCTTTACCAAATTGTGTTCAACACACACTCTCATTACCGGCATGATCATTTCACTCTAGCCCATCACCCAGATGAACCAGCCTAACACGACTCTAAGCATAGCATACATAGCAAGGTAGGGAACACAATCATGAATCAATCAACTCCTACACATGCTAGTGGGTTTCATCTAGTTACTGTGGCAATGACAGGTCATGCAGACGAAATGGGTTCAACAACCGTAGCACACAGTAGTTTGAAACGCGTTGTCTTAAATGTAGTAAAAGAGAGGAGGAGCAAGAACATGGGATTGTATTGATATGATCAAATGGTTGGTTGCTTGTCTTACGGGTCCGTGGTCTGATACTGGTCTTCGTACGCGTTCCCGCGGTATTCTTCCGGAGCAGAATTTACCGCAGAGAGCACCTATATACAATCAATACCAAACAAAGTGCAACAATATGATGCATGCATGAGACATGGCAAAATGAGTGTATTGGGCTAATGCAACTATGATCAGATGAGTTTGATCCATTTTGAACCCAAGATTCAAATTCCAAACTCATATATGATCTTAAATAGTGCTTTATCATGTTTTGCACTAAACATCAAGCTAACTTGTTTAAACATGCATGAAACTGGTGCAGATGGATAGATTGGATTTTTCTGATAATTTTTCATATATAACACTTTCAATTTGCAGTTACAGATTAATTTCTATGATTTCTTGAAGTTAGCACTATTTTCTGAAATTTCCTGAATAAGAATAACTCCAAAAAAGTGAGTTACTATATCAGCAGGTCAACAGGGGCGTCCAGGTCAAACCTGACCAGTGGGACCCACTAGTCAGTGTCCCTGTTAATTAACTAGGTTAATTAGAATTAGTGTAATACTAATCTAGGTTTGACCAGATGGCAGGGCCCACATGTCAGTGACCCGGGGGAGTCAAACCCTTGGTCAAACCACGCTGACTCGCCAGCGTGTAGCCGCCAGCGACGTCCAGACATGGCGGAGGCTGCGGCTTTCGCCCTCCGGCGACCAAATGGACGGCGAAGGCCATCGACGTGTAGCTAGGAGTGAGCCGCGTCGAGTGGTGGTGGTGGTTCAGCTCCAGGTCGCCGGAAATGACGCCGCCGACGAGCTGTGCGACTGCCGGAGTTCGGACAAAGTTGAACTCGTCGCTGTGCTGGTCTTGGAGGCTCGAGGCCAGCTCCTATGTGGCCTAGGAGGTGCTGTAAGGTGAGTTGACATGGTGGCTTGGCCATTGGGTGGCCGGAACTGCGTCGGCGACGAGCTCAACGGCGGCGGGTGCGGCGGAGCTTCTCGCAGTCGAAGCAGAGGGTGGCAGCAAAAACAAGAAGGATGGGGAAATGCAGAAACTCACGGCGGTCACGATGAGCTAGACGGTGCAGTCAGGAACGAGCTGAAGCTGCGGTGACGGTGAAAGGGATCTCTGGCAACGACGGAGTCGGGAAAGGTCTGTGCAGTGGCGTCGGGGCAAGCGAGCACTCGAGCCTCGGCCTGTTCAATGGAGAGGAGGGTGGCGGAGCTCCTGGACACGGCGAGGCGATGCAGAGACGGCGGTTTCCGCGTCTATGATATGTCTCGAACATATCTATAATTTTTTATTGTTCCATGCTATTATATTACCCGTTTTGGATGTTCATGGGCTTACTCTACACTTTTATATCATTTTTGGTACTAACCTACTAACCGGAGGTCCGACCCGAATTGCTGTTTTTTTGCCTACTTTAGTGTTTCGAAGGAAAGTAATATCCAACGGAGTCCAAAGGAATGAAACCTTCAGGAGCGATCTTTTTGGAACAAACGCAATTCAGGAGACTTAGAGTGGACATCAAGAAGCGGACGAGATGGCCACGAGGGTGCTCGGCGTGCCCTGAGGGGGTGGGCATGCCCCCCACCCTCGTGGGCCCCTTGAGCATCCATCGACCTACTTCTTCCTCCTATATATATTTACGTACCCCGAAACCATCCAGGAGCACCACGAAAAACTATTTCCACCGCCGCAACCTTTTGTATCCGCGAGATCCCATCTTGGAGCCTTCGCTGGCGCTTCGCCGGAGGGGGAATCGACCGCGGAGGGCCTCTACATCATCTCCATGGCCTCTCCGATGAGTTGTGAGTAGTTTACCACAGACCTTCGGGTCCATAGTTATTAGCTAGATGGCTTCTTCTCTCTCTTTGATTCTCAATATAAAGTTCTCCTTCCTCTTCTTGGAGATCTATTCGATGTAACTCTTTTTGCGGTGTGTTTGTCAAGATCCGATGAATTGTGGGTTTATGATCAAGTTTATCTATGAGAAATATTTGAATCTCCTTTGAATTCTTTTATGTATGATTGGTTATCTTTGCAAGTCTCTTCGAATTATCAGTTTGGTTTGGCCTACTAGATTGATCTTTCTTGCAATAGGAGAAGTGCTTAGCTTTGGGTTCAATCTTGCGGCGTCCTTTCCCGGTGACAGCAGGGGCAGCAAGGCACGTATTGTATTGTTGCCATCGAGGATAAAAAGATGGGGTTTATATCATATTGCATGTGTTTATCCCTCTACATCATGTCATCTTGCTTAATGCGTTACTCTGTTCTTGTGAACTTAATACTCTAGATGCAGGCAGGAGTCAGTCGATGTGTGGAGTAATAGTAGTAGATGCAGAATCTTTTCGATCTACTTGTTGTGGACGTGATGCCTATATACATGATCATGCCTAGATATTCTCATAACTATGCACTTTTCTATCAATTTCTCGATAGTAATTTGTTCACCGACCGTAATACTTATGCTATCTTGAGAGAAGCCACTAGTGAAACCTATGGCCCCTGGGTATATCTTTTATCATATAAGTTTTCCATCTACTTTTATTTGCTTCTTTTATTTTCCAATCTATATCATAAAAATACCAAAAATATTTATCTTATCATATTATCTCTATCAGATCTCACTTTCGCAAGTTACCGTGAAGGGATTGACAATCCCTTTATCGCGTTAGTTGTGAGGTTCTTTTTTGTTTGTGTAGGCGCGTGGGACTTGGGAGGAGCCTCCTACTAGATTGATACCTGGGTTCTCAAAAACTGAGGGAAATACTTACACTACTTTGTTGCATCACCCTTTCCTCTTCAAGGGAAAAACCAACGCATGCTCAAGAGGTAGCAGTCTACGACGGCGAGGCGGTTGTGGCTGCGTCAGCCATGGTGGAGAATGGAGATGTCCAGGTGGTCAAGGGGGTAACGTGGAGGTCGACCAGCGCGTCCAGGGGCTGAGCGGCAAGCAGGTGGCATCGTGGCGAGCTCGCGCTCGTCTACGTCACCTCCCTGCCTGCCTGGCGGGGACGAAGCAGCTGGCTGGCATGGGCCAGCATAGTGCTGGGCCGCCAGGTGGGCCGGGTGGTGGAAACGGCTAGGTAAGGTCCTTTTCCTTTATTTTCTATTTTCTTTTATTTCTGTAAGTTTGTGGCATTTCTAAAAATACCTAGGCACTTTCAAAAATCACCAAACTGCACATGCCCACTGTTTAGAACATATACAACATGGAACATTTTAGTTTGGGATTATTTGGACATTTGAAATATTTTGTAGTATTTAAATGCGCAAATTCAAATATCATATGATTTAATCCAATCACCTTAGGATGTCCTAGAAATTTGTGCACCATTTTTGTCAGAGGTTTAATACCAAGGCAAATATGATTAACATTTTAGAAGGGCATTTCAGGTTCACTGAAAATTATTTAGTAAATCCTTGTTGGTTTCAGGGGGTGCTGGGGGTTCTATCATCCCCATTTCCAAGTTTCTGATGAAGATAAACATGATCCAAGCAGTCTAATGCATGAACTAGCTAGGTTGTGACAGCTTGCGCCACACCGCCATGGCATGCTCGTCCGCCTCGGCGATGAGGAGCGACGCTCCCACCTCCGCTGAAGGCGGCGATCCTCGTCGCTGATTAGTTGCGGGGAAGGCATGAGATCCTGCGCCTACTCACGCGTCCGCACGTAGGAGAAGTTCATATGTGACCAAGGCTGCCTGAGGTGCACTAGTAGAAAGACGACTTTTAGTACTGGTTCATTAGGACCTTTAGTACCGGTTCTGGAAACCGGCACTAAAGGGTGGGG
>NC_041386.1:672410598-672417631 GCF_002162155.2 Triticum dicoccoides | reverse complement strand
TGGTCTGGGGGATTTTTTTTGATTTTTTTTTTGAAATAAAGCAAAAAACGGCCCGCCTACTGGACCGGCACGACCTGCATACTACTAGAAACCCAACCACTAGTTGGGCCAGGATGCAGGCCCGTACGGCCTAGTAGGCCCCACAGGGCAAAAGAATTGCAATAGGCCTACAAAGGCCTGCTTAGAGAAGAGCTCGACACGGTAGCCGCGGCGGGGCTTATAAACCGGTGCGAGCTCCTCTCAACTAGCGAGGTGGGACTAAACATTGTGCACTGCGAGTGGCAGCGCACCACCTTTAGTACCGATTGGTGGCTCCAACCGGTACTAAACGGGGGGTCTTTAGTACCGGTTGGAGCCACCAACCCGTAAAGGTCATGATCCCTTTAGTACCCGTTGGAGCCATCAATCGGTACTATGGGTCACAAATGAACCGGGACTAATGCATAGTCGTTCGAACTGGCACTAATGGTACCATTCGTACCAGTTCATTTACAAACCGAGACTAATGTGTCTCACATAAAGTAGTTTTTCTACTAGTGGTGCCACGCCGCCGTGTCGGACTGGCAGGCGGTGTTGAACGTTCCGAGCCTGAGGCGTGTATCGCCGGAGGGGATCTCCGCGTAATACACGCCGGAGGGGTAAAGGCAGACACCACGGTAGCCCAAGTTGCTCTGGGGCGCGGCGGCATGGCGGGGCGCTGGAAGAGGCGGGGGGAGAAGGCGCAGCTGCGGAGGGGCGCTGGTAGAGGCGAGGAGAAGGCATGGCGGCAACGGGGTGCTGGAAGAGGCGAGGATGAAGGCGCAGCGGGAGGAAAATCGTGGCGGTTGGCGGGCGCCGCCACGCGGCTTTTAACCAGCGCGCACCCATTTTTTCGCTCGGCTACTAGAGCACGCCGTGCGTCCTCTCGCGTGCCAAATTGGCGATTTATCCAGCACGACGGATATTTCACTTGCCTCTTGGAGATCACACTGGGGCGTATCATATACTAGTGGTGGTGGCTTAGCAACTATCATGTACTCGGGAATAGCAAACACACTAATGTGGCACAGAATTAAAGAAGGGAGAGAGATAGACGGGTTGAAGTAACATAGGTAGATACCATACCATGTTACATGCTATGCTACTTTGTGTCATGAATGGCAATAAATATGATCACCTATGATACTACTCTATGATACTATGCACTATAAAGGTAGTACCATACACTAGAATCATATGCATGACACTATTATATGATACTTCCCACTATGAGTAGCTTAAGAGAAAGTACAATAAGGTGACATAAGCAGGTTATAAGGACTAGAATATTATATTTTTGCTTAGTTGGAGGAGAGAGAAGAGAAGCGGGCTCTTGGTTAGTAGCCGACTCTTTATTGCTCCATGCCAATATTCTACAACTTTCATATACTTTTGGCAACTTTTTATACTATCACTAGTAGAAAAGGGGGCATTGGTCCAGGCCGGGTCAGCCCATTAGTCCCGGTTCAATCCAGAACCGGGATCAATGGGGGCATTGGACCCGGTTCGTTAGCCCCGGGGGCCGGCCGGGCCACGTGGGCCATTGGTCCCGGTTCATCTGGACCTTTTGGTCCCGGTTGGTGGGACGAACCGGGACCAATGTGCCTTGCTCCTGGCCCACCACCATTTGTCCCGGTTGGTGGCCTGAACCGGCACCAAAGGCTTCCCTTTAGTCCTGGTTCAAGCCACGAACCGGGACCAATTAATTGCCTATATATACCCCGCGAGCAGAGCACTCTCACTGCTTTGCTTTTCGTGGCCGGCGAGGAGAGAGCTTTGTGGTGCTCTAGCTCACCTCCTATGCACACGAGGTGTTCGATGGAATGCCCGAGCCACACTACTTAAGCTTTCTCCTCTCCAAGCTCCACCTCCAAGCTCCATTTTTCTCAATATTTGTCTAGGTTTAGCGGTCTGTCACGTCCCGTCCCCGTCTTCACCGCCGTCGATCGCCCACGCTAATCTCGTCGCCGGCACCACCGTGGTGAGCCTCTTGTTCTTATCTTCTTTCTGAAAGGAAAAAAACTCTTACTTGTATGTTTATATAGATACTTGTATAATTTTCTTACTTTTATTATTGCATCTTATATAGTGCGATGGTTTTGGTATCCGCCCCCGTCGGCCCTCGTCCTGTCTATGATTAAGATGTGGTATATATTATCTTTTCATAACTATTGGTTCATTTATTGTTTATGACAATTATGCCGACCAACGTGACATAGATTTTATTTATCTAGGAGGTTGTTGAACCGGAAATTCCAACCGACTCTATTGTCGAGACGTTAAATTTAGTTGAAGAAGAAAACAATTTGTTGAAGTAAAAAATTAGAAAAATTGAGGAGGAGGAGATGATATTGGAGTTGCATGTTGCGGATGTCGTCGATGATCACAAGATCAAGATGGATGCAATGCGCTTGAAGATTAGAAAGATTAGAAAATATGCCATTCATACCGAGGCTTGGTATCATTATGCCGTTGGATGAGTTGTTACATTGGTTGCGATTATGATCGCATTTGTTTTCGCATTGAAATGTTTTACATAGTTTCAGTGTATGGTTTAGATGCTCTGCAGAGCTTTATGTTGTTAGATGAGAACTATATGTACTTTGGTTTTAATGCGATGATGAACTTCTATTAATTTGGTCACTTAATTATCTATTCATGATGTTCTGTAATGATTTTTGACACACTTAATTATATATAATGCACGCAGATGAACCGGCAATGGATGTACGGTTCATGACACACCTCCGAGTACATTAAGGGCGTGCATGATTTTCTCGAAGTGGCTGAGGCAAACAAGCAGAATGGTTTTATGTGTTGTCCATGCCCTATATGTGGGAATAAGAAGTCTTACTCTGACCCGAAAATCCTCCACACTCACCTGCTTTACAAGGGTTTCATGCCACACTATAATGTTTGGACGAGGCACGGAGAAATAGGGGTTATGATGGAAGACGGCGAAGAAGAAGAGTACGATGACAACTATGTGCCCCCTGAATACGGTGATGCTACTGAAGATCAAGAGGAACCAGACGATGTGCATGATGATTCTGCAATGGGCGAAGCTGCTGAAGATCAAGAGGAACCAGACGATGTGCCCGATGATGATGATCTCCGCTGGGTCATTGTCGATGCAAGGACGCAATGCGAAAGTCAAAAGGAGAAGCTGAAGTTCGATCACATGTTAGAGGACCACAAAAAAGGGTTGTACCCCAATTGCGAAGAAGGCAACACAAAGCTCGGTACCGTACTGGAATTGTTGCAGTGGAAGGCAGAGAATGCTGTGCCTGACAAATGATTTGAGAAGCTACTGAAAATATTGAAGAAGAAGCTTCCAAAGGATAACGAATTGCCCGACAGTACATACGCAGCAAAGAAGGTCGTATGCCCTCTAGGATTGGAGGTGCAGAAGATACATGCATGCCCTAATGACTGCATCCTCTTCCGCGGTGCGTACAAGGATCTGAACGCATGCCCGGTATGCGGTGCATTATGGTATAAGATCGGACGAGATGACCCTGGTGATGTTGACGGTGAGCCCCCCAGGAAGAGGGTTCCTGCGAAGGTGATGTGGTTTGCTCCTATAATACCATGGTTGAAACGTCTGTTCAGAAACAGAGAGCATGCCAAGTTGATGCGATGGCACAGTGAGGACCGTAAGAAAGACGGGAAGTTGAGAGCACCCGCTGACGGGTCGCCGTGGAGAAAACTCGAGAGAAAGTACTGGGATGAGTTTGCAAGTGAGCCAAGGAACGTATGGTTTGCTTTAAGCGCGGATGGCATTAATCCTTTCGGGGAGCAGAGCAGCAATCACAACACCTGGCCCGTGACTCTATGTATGTATAACCTTCCTCCTTGGATGTGCATGAAGCGGAAGTTCATTATGATGCCAGTTCTCATCCAAGGCCCTAAGCAACCCGGCAACGACATTGATGTGTACCTAAGGCCATTAGTTGAAGAACTTTTACAACTGTGGAATGGAAACGGTGTACGTACGTGGGATGAGCACAAACAGGAGGAATTTAACCTAAAGGCGTTGCTGTTCGTGACCATCAATGATTGGCCCGCTCTCAGTAACCTTTCTGGACAGACAAACAAGGGATACCACGCATGCACGCAATGTTTACTTGACACCGATAGTATATACCTGGCAAGCTGCAGGAAGAATGTGTACCTGGGCCATCGTCGATTTCTTCCGACCAACCATCAATGTCGAAAGAAAGGCAAGCATTTCAAAGGCGAGGCAGATCACCGGAAGAAGCCCGCCATGCGTACTGGTGATCACGTACTTGCTACGGTCAATGATTTACATGTAATCTTTGGAAAGGGTCCCGACGCACTAGCTGTTCCGAGTGACGCTGGGGGACACGCACCCATGTGGAAGAAGAAATCTATATTTTGGGACCTACCCTACTAGAAAGACCTAGAGGTCCGCTCTTCGATCGACGTGATGCACGTGACGAAGAACCTTTGCGTGAATCTGCTAGGCTTCTTGGGCGTGTATGGGAAGACAAAAGATACAGTTGAGGCACGGGAGGACCTACAACGTTTGCACGAAAAAGACGGCATGCCTCTAAAGCAGTATGAAGGTCTGCCAGCTATGCTCTTACCAAAGAAGAGAAGGAAATCTTCTTTGAATGCCTGCTTAGTATGAAGGTCCCAACTGGCTTCTCGTCTAATATAAAAGGAATAATAAATATGGCAGAGAAAAAGTTTCAGAACCTAAAGTCTCATGACTGCCACGTGATTATGACGCAACTGCTTCCGGTTGCATTGAGGGGGCTTCTACCGGAAAACGTCCGATTAGCCATTGTGAAGCTATGTGCATTCCTCAATGCAATCTCTCAGAAGGTGATCGATCCAGAAATCATACTAAGGCTAAGGAGTGATGTGGTGCAATGTCTTGTCAGTTTCGAGCTGGTGTTCCCACCATCCTTCTTCAATATCATGACGCACGTCCTAGTTCATCTAGTTGATGAGATTGTCATTCTGGGCCCCGTATTTCTACACAATATGTACCCCTTTGAGAGGTTCATGGGAGTCCTAAAGAAATATGTCCGTAACCATGCTAGGCTAGAAGGAAGCATCTCCATGGGCCATCAAACAGAGGATGTCATCGGGTTTTGTGTTGACTTCATTCCTGGCCTTAAGAAGATAGGTCTCCCTAAATCGCGGTATGAGGGGAGACTGACTGGAAAAGGCACGCTTGGAACGGACTCAATAATATCCAGGGACGGATATTCTTGGTCTCAAGCACACTACACAGTTCTACAGAACTCTACCTTGGTGGCCCTGTATGTCGATGAACACAAGAACAATCTGCGCTCCAAACACCCGGAGCAGTGCGACGACTGGATTACATGTGAACACATCAGGACTTTCAGCAGTTGGTTGGAAGCACGTATCAGAGGTGACAACACTATTTGTGATGAGCTGTACTTGTTGTCCAGGGGACCATCTTTGACTGTATTGATTTGGAAAGATCACGAGATAAATGGGAATACATTTTACACGATTGACCAAGATCAAAAGATCACCAACCAAAACAGCGGTGTCCGCTTTGATGCAAGAACCGGGAGGGGAAATGACACATATTATGGTTACATAGTGGACATATGGGAACTTGACTACGGAGTAGATTTTAAGGTCCCTTTGTTTAAGTGCAAATGGGTCAATCTGTCAGGAGGCGGGGTACTGGTAGACCCACAGTACAGAATGACAACAGTGGATATGAAAAATCTTGGGTACACTGACGAACCGTTCGTCCTAGCCAATGATGTGGCACAGGTTATCTATGTGAAGGACATGTCTACCAGACCGAGAAAGAGAAAAGATAAGGAAGCGAATACATCATACGATGAGCCAAAGCGCCACATAGTTCTTTCAGGTAAAAGGGACATCGTGGGAGTGGAGGACAAGAGAGACATGTCTGAAGATTATGAAAAGTTTCATGAAATTCCTCCCTTCAAAGTCAAGGCTGACCCCAGCATCCTGATAAACGATGAAGATTATCCATGGTTACGGCGCAAAAAGCAAATGACACAAGCGAAGAAAAAGTGAAGACTTTCTCCCGCAACTATTATGATGATACCATGCCAACTTTGTAATTGACGAGTATGATACCATTGTCTGTTTTGTACATGCACATGCTATGTGGGCCAATTTATGATACCATGCCAACTTTCAACTTTTTCAGAGTTTATTTGAAATGCTTTAATGTCTTATGATTCGGCCCTCGTAATAATTAAAAATAGCAACAATAAGTATTTTGTTGTAAGTAGAAACAAAATAAAATAAATAAAGCAAGAAAGAAAACAAAAAAACAAAAAAAAGTGTTTTCAAATTTGAAAACTAATGACACTAACAGAAAGTTTATAATTTTCCTAAAACTAAAAGCAAAAACAATTAAAAAATAAAGCAAAAAACAAAAGAAAATAAATAATGCAGAAAATAAAAGAAAAAAACAACAATAAGTATTTTGTTGTAAGTAGAAACAAAATAAAATAAATAAAGCAAGAAAGAAAACAAAAAAACAAAAAAAGTGTTTTCAAATTTGAAAACTAATAGCACTAACAGAAAGTTTATAATTTTCCTAAAACTAAAAGAAAAAACAATTACAAAATAAAGCAAAAAACAAAAGAAAATAAATAATGCAGAAAACAAAAGAAAAAACTGGAAAAATAAAGCCTGCGGTGGAGAGGAGCTCGAGAGGGGTGCAGCAGTGGGGCTTATAAACCACTGCGCGCCCCTCTAGACTAGCGAGGTGGGACTAAACTTTGACCCCGAGGCGGGCAGCACAGAGGCCTTTGGTCCCGGTTGGTGGCACCAACCGGGACTAATGGGGGGCATTAGTCCCGATTGGTGCCACCAACCGGGACCAAAGGCCGCCGGTTCCCGCCCTTTGGGCTGCCGAAAAAGAGGCCTTTGGTCCCGATTGGTGGCACCAACCAGGACTGAAGGGGGGCATTAGTCCCGGTTGGAGTCACGAACCGGGACCAATGCCCTTCGTATATAT
>NC_041386.1:672409348-672410414 GCF_002162155.2 Triticum dicoccoides | reverse complement strand
CGTCGCCGTCGCCGCGCGCGCCTCCCGTTCCCCGACCCCGTCGCCGTCGCCGCGCACGCCGCCCCTTCCCCAACCCCGTCGCTGTCGCCCCGACCACACGCCGCCGCCTTCGGTCCGGCCGCCGGCGCCCTTTCCTCTTATTTTTTTGTGCTTTTTATGTATATGTTCTCTGTGTATATATGTATATGTTCTCTGTGTATATATGTTCATATATGCAAAAGTTAGATTTTAGAAAAACTTTAGGATATATGCATTTTTTCTGTTGATGATATGATGATGTTTTTTTTCATATATGCATTTTTTCATATATGTATTATTTTGTTAAGTTGTTAGTAGATATCGATTTTAGGTTAGTGCATTTTATCACTGATTTTAGGTTAGTTGATCAATTTAGTGCATTTTATGTTTGTTGCATTTTAGGATAGTGCATTTTATGTTAGTGGAGAGGAAAAAGTAAAATAAAGAAAAGGAAAATAAGTAGAGAAAGAAGGAGAAGAAGAAGGAGAAGACGAGGAGAGGAAGAAAAGAAAGAAGAAGAAAAAAAGAGGAGAAGAAGAAGGAATACAGGAGCTTCTTCTCCTTTTTTTTCTCCTCTTTTTTTTCTTCTTCTTCTTAATTTTTATCGGGAACGAGTGTGTCGAGGACCGCCGAGGGGTCGAGGGTCGGGAACTAGGGTAGAGGGTCAAGGGCCGTTAAGGGGTCAAGGGTCGAGGGTTTCAGGGTCGAGGGTTCGAGGTTTCTAGGGTCGAGGGATCGAGAGGGTCGAAGGAAGAAAAGAGGAAGAAGGAAGAAAGAACAAGAAAAAGAATGAGAGGAAAAAGGAAAATAAGAAGATGAAGAAGAGGAGAGGAACAAGAGGAGAAATAAATAAGAAGAGGAAAAAAGAAGAAAAAGAAGAGGAGAAGAAGAAAGGAATAGAGGAGAAGAAGAAAAAAAAGAAAAAAATTCTATTTTTTCTTCTTCTCCTCTATTCCTTTCTTCTTCTCCTCTTTTTTTTTTCTTCTTCCTTCTTCCTTCTTCCTCTTTTCTTCCTTTTCCTTAATTATTTTCCTTTCTCGTCGTTGTC
>NC_041386.1:672403496-672409167 GCF_002162155.2 Triticum dicoccoides | reverse complement strand
TCGCTCGACCAAAACTCTCGAGGACACCCAAACCCTGGAGAGAAAATGATGTTGGTCTCCTACCCCCTCCCGCCGCGCCCCTACCCGACAAATTAACTCTCTCGAAGCGTTGTTGTCTCGAGGTGACCCCAAACCCTAGAGAAGCAGGGTCGAGGCCACTAACATGATTCCTTATTGTGATTAGCTGGCTAGTTCTAAGTTTGCCATCTGTACCATATATAAACATGTTGTAAATATTTGCAGAAACTATGGAGCACTGCCCAGACGAAAAAATAGAAGCGATATTGTGGGACATAATCGCAAATGGAAGGGATGAAGTTGCGTCATTTCTCCTCGACTCCGTTGGTCAGCTGGAAGAACGGGGTGAAGAAGAGGGCTATGTTCATGATGGCTTCGGCCCATTAATGCCGGTACAAGAACAGGACTATGTTCATGATGGCTCCGATGACACAATGGAGGAACAAGAAGGAGACCATGCTGACTGCTCCGGTGACCGAACCGATCCCGGCCAGGTATATATATATTAGTTAAGCCCGTGCTGACTAGTTAATTGATGCTTCCATTGTTTTGGTATATGTACACATATTAATTACTCGCGTCTTTTTTCCTTATAATTTCTAGCCCTCCGGATCGAGCACAACTTCGGTAAGGAGACGAGGCCCGAAGAAAAAGTTGAGCTCGGATGAAAAGTTTGAGATCATAGAAATCGCGCCCGACGGCGAACTGATTGAACCCATCCGGACAAGGAAGGCATTTTGTTCTCAGTGCGGGGTTCTTGTTAGGGAGAAGATCCCGATCAGCATCCAGCAATGGTATAAGCCTAAGGAGGAAGACCCTGAGGTGTCTTATGTCAATGATACGCAGAAAGAATATCTATGGACTGAGCTGAAGGAAAATTTCACCCTACCGCCAGAGGAGGATCCGGAGAAGCCAGTTAAAGAGGAATTAATCAAGTCTTGTGCTCTTAAGAAGATGGCAACCCTAATGAGGAGGTGGAGAAAAGAGCTGAACCAGTTTGTCAAAAATAAAAAGACACCAGAATTCATCGGCAAATATGAGAAGATCAAAGATCACTGGCCCGCATTTGTGGCCCACAAGACATCGGAAAAGAGTAAGAAGATGTCGAAGACAAACAAGAAAAATGCTGCGAAGAAGACGCTTCACCATCGCACGGGTTCAGGTGGCTACCTGCAAGCCCGGCCTAAGTGGTCCAAGGCTGAGAATGATCTGCTTGAAAAAGGGATCGAACCAGAGACAATGTGATGGCCAGACCGGCGAACAAGCACAGCAATCGTGCCCCCCGCTCAATGTGTCTAATGCTCCGGGGACGGTGGCCGGTTATGGCAATCTTGACGATTACATGCCTGACGATGCACTTCCTGATTTCTTGGAGGTGGACGGATTCAGATACGAGTACGGGAAGCCTCTCGTCAAATATGAAAAATCTCTGACAACAATGATGCGAAGATTCCATAATTGGTACATGGAAACCTGCAGAGTGTCTGAGGGTAAGAATGCTTTGTATCTGCATATTAAAGAGGAGCACGATCTCGTTGCAAATGATCTGTTGACTGTTCCATTTGAGGAGTTCTTCGAGTTCTTCAATCAAAAGGCCCTCGATAAATTAATGGTCTTTTGCTACTGCATGTAAGTACTATTTCTGTCATTAAGTCTCTATATATAGCTCGGCTCTTTCATTGCATGCATTTATAATTAATTATCCTCAATATATTATGCAGATTGAATATCGTCGAGTGCAAAAAACAAGAAATTTATGATATTGGGTTCATTAACACAAATATCATAGATTTATTTCTGGTTGAAAAGAACGTCAAAGAGGCCGAGGACAACTTGCTACAATCATTGATCAAAAATCAAAACAAAGATACCATAATCTTTCCTTACAACGGCCCGTGAGTGTTACTGTCGTGTGCATATTCGGTTTCCCTTATTACTCAAGCGAGCTTATAGTAATGTAATTGATGAGTTATGCATGCATGCGCAGGTACCACTATATTCTTCTGGAGATTAAGCTTGAGCGTGGACTAGTAACCATCTTAGACTCGGGACGGAAAGATCCCAAATCCTATGCGGACATCACTGAAATGCTCAACAAGTAAGTTCAATCGATCATTATTGCACCATATCGGCAACTTTTTGTTCATTTCCTAATATCTCAAGTAATAATAATTATTTTCTTTGTCTTGCAGGGTTTGGAAACAGTTCACCGCAGAAGCTCCGGGACTGCCGAAGGAGCTGACATATAAATACCCGAAACTAAGTACTACTGGCTAGCTAGTTGCGCGCATCTCCCGTTGACTCTATAGCTATACTTTCATCAATGCCATTTATAATGATTCATTATCAGTTTGATTGACCTCTATTTCTCGTAAAGTGCTTGTGGCAGGAGGAAGGGAATGATTTCTGTGGATACTACGTGTGCGAGTTCATCCACACCGCGACTTTGAAAAACAAGTGGGGCTACTCTAGAAGACAATATGAAGTGCGTAAGCAATAATATTCACAATTTCATTTTATTACACCATCATTTCTGTTGAGTTTCATTCATATATATGTATTAATTAACCCCCTTCTTCAAATAAGACGTGGCAGATGCGGGATGGACTCCTAGAACCAGATCGCATGAAAGCAATTCAAGAGGAATTGGCGGGATTCTTTCTTGACCACGTCATCAGTAAAGCCAGAGAATACCATGTGGAAATTGATTTCAAATGCTAGGGGTTTGTAATTAAGAGATCTTATACATATTGTACATGTATGTAGCCAGTAGCGTCGGATACATGATACGAAAACTTGTTGTTCGACCAATCTCTCGGAGAAGGAGAGGTCGATCGATCACTTCTCTCGGTATGCATGATCACTTCTCTCGATCACTTATGTATATATAGTACGTAGCGTCGACCAAGCACGGACGTAAGGGAGGAAACTTCTCTCTATTAATTAGCTAGCTAACACAATATATGAAACACCTAAATTAACCCCCCAAAACCCCCAACCTCCCCTCCTTTCAAAAAAAAACAAAAACCCCAGCCACTGGAATGCTGACGCGTGGATGCCTTTTGGTCCCGGTTGGAGCCACCAACCGGGACCAAAGGCCACCTCACTGGGCTCGGTGCACAGGGCCACGTGGAGGCACATTGGTCCCGGTTCTGGTTTGAACCGGGACTAATGGGTGGAGGTATTAGTAACGGCCCATTAGTCCCGGTTCATGAACCGGGACTAAAGGCCCTTATGAACCGGGACTATTAGGTGTTTTTCTACTAGTGTATGTTTGGGACTAACATATTCATCCAGTGCGCAGTGTCAGTTCCTGTTTGTTGCATGTTTTTTGTTTCGCGGAAAATACATATCAAATGAAGTCCAAACGCGATAAAAACTTACGGAGATTTTTTTGGAATATATGTGATTTTTGGGAATTCGAATCAATGCAAGACGATGCCCGAGGTGGCGCCAAGGCAGGGGCGCGCTCTGGGCCCTTGTCGCCACCCCATAAGGCGGTTGGTACCCTAGCTTCTTCGGCCGCAAGAAAGCTAATATCCGGATAAAAATCGTGTTAAAATTTCAGCCCAATCGGACTTACGGATCTCCGGGAATTTAAGAAACGGTGAAAGGCCAGAATCTAGGAGCGCGGAAATAGAAGGAAATAGAGAGAGATCCAATCTCAGAGGGGCTCTCGCCCCTCATCCGCCATTGAGACCATGGACTAGAGGGGAAACCCTTCTCCCATCTAGGGGAAAGGTCAATTAAGAAGAAGGAGGGGGGCTCTCCCCCACTCTCTCCCGGTGGCACCGGAACGCCGTCCAGGCCATCATCGTGACGACGATCTACACCAACAAATTCGATGCCATCGTCACCAACTCTCTCCCCCTCTATGCAGCGGTGTAACACCCCTTACTACCCACTGTAATCTGTACTTAAACATGGTGCCCAATGCTATGTATTATTTCCCAATGGTGTATGGCTATCCTATGATGTTTGACTAGACCTATTTTTTCCTATGGGTTGATTGATGATCGTGATTGGTTTGAGTTGCATGTTTTATTATTGGTGCTGCCCTATGGTGCTCTCCGTGTCGTGCAAATGTGGGGGATCCCCGTTGTAGGGTTCGCAATATGTTCATGATTTTCTTATGATGGGTGGCATGAGTGACAGAAGCACAGACTCGAGTAAGTAGGTTGTTTGCGTATGGGAATAAAGAGGACTTGATACTTTAATGCTATGGTTGGTTTTTACCTTAATGATCTTTAGTAGTTACGGATGTTTGCTGGAGTTCCAATCATAAGTGCATGTGATCAAAGAAAAGAAAGTATGTTAGCTTATGCCTCTCCCCCATATAAAATTACAATAACCATTACCGGTCTAGTTATCGATTGCCTAGGGGAAAATAACTTTCTTGCATTACAAAAAGATCTCTACTAAAACTAATTTAGTTATTTCTTTATCTAAACAGCCCCTAGATTTTATTTACGTGCTCTTTATTATCTTGCACACCTTTCCTACAACACCTACAAAGTATTTCTAGTTTCATAATTGTTCTAGGTAAAGCGAACGTTAAGCGTGCGTAGACTTGTATCGGTGGTCAATAGAACTTGAGGGAATATTTGTTCTACCTTTATCTCCTCCTTGGGTTCGACATTCTTACTTATCGATAAAGACTACAACTAATCCCCTACACTTGCGGGTTATCAAGACCTTTTTCTGGGGCCGTTTCCAGGGAGCAATAGCGTGGGGTTATTATTCTCATGTGTTCTTGTTTGCTTTATCACTAAGTGGATTTTATTTGCTGTTCTAAGTTGTTCTCTATCTTTAGTTATGGATATGGAACACGAAATACCAAAAAAAATTAGGTGTACTTGCTACTCGGTGTCATTCCTGATGCAACCGTTGAAATCCTCAGAAAATTGCATGATGGTAGGATTGCTCAGGATCTAGCATGGTGTCATCAGGGGGGCTCTATAGGGTGTGCTAAAAGTCTGGACGCATTTTGAGTAAGCCTCATCTGAGGCCGCGTGTAAACCGTACTGTCTCCGAGCTAACATCTGGGTATCGAGACGGAATGCGTGCGGTTTGTGCAGGAAGTGCAGGTCCTGTTTCTCCGTTGGCCTTGAAACTTCTCGTGCTCTAAGAGGGGGCAACCGCATAGCATGTGCCAAGGCCTCGCATTTTTTGGGTACGCGTGCAATATTCGAGAAATTTATTATTCTGCTAGGGTTTCATTGCCGGGAATTGCAGATCAGCAAGGTGACACATAAAATCAGGCCCAATAGCGGCATGCCGAATCATTTCTGATGTCCTTGTGGCGTGCCTTGGACTTGCAAAGACAAAGGAGGAGTGTTATTTCCGAGTGCTGCTCTCGGTATGTTTGCCATTTTCGAGTGTGTTTTATCCATTACCGAGCGTGACTCTCAGGAAAGTTGTAAACCCTAAATATAGGTCTCGTACCTTTACCGAGAGCCGCACCGACAGACTCTTTGTAAAGGTCGGCGAACACTTAACCCCCCGCGCGGTCTCTTCTCTCTCTCTCTCTCTCTCACTTCTCTCACTTTCTCACTGGCGCACCCCACACGGCACCGGCGCCCCTCCCCCCCCATCCCGCCCAGGCCATCGCCCTCTCCACCGGTGACCCCAACCCCGCCGGCACCACGTCCCC
>NC_041386.1:672355938-672403257 GCF_002162155.2 Triticum dicoccoides | reverse complement strand
TATTAATGCATGGATTGATGCATGAATTGATGCATGGACTTTTTTGTAGTAATCTTTTTGTACTTTTTGTTATGTATCAATATATAGATGTATGTATGTATGTATGCATGAATGCATAGATGGAGGCAAAGAAGTATGGATGAATGTAGATAATTGTTAAATTTTTTTGTACAGGTAATTGTTTATGCATCTAATAGTTCTTGTTGTTTGTATGGACGCTATGCAGGTCACCCTGATGATATTTGACAGATGCCGATTGTTTGTCATAGGGTGTCGCGCTTCCTCTGTTCTTCCTCTGTGATCTTTTCATAATATGAGGAAAAAAGTAAGAGCGACCATCACCGACAGTCGATGAGAGTTGTTTTTGGAGGAAGAAAATCGACTTTTGACGATGACGGTCAATCTGGGCAAGTTCTTCTTGTGATATACATTTGTCACGCACGGTGGACTCGCCCAGCTTGACCATCACCGGAAGTCGAAATATCCGTGAGATAGTGTCCACCATATATAACACCACAAGAGAGAGTTCCACCATATATACGTGAGAGAGATGAGAGTTGTTTTTGGAGGAAGAAAATCGACTTTTGACGATGGCGGTCAATCTGGGTGAGTTCTTCTTGTGATATACATTTTTCACGCACTATGGACTCATCCAGCTTGACCAGCACCGAAAGTCGAAATATCCGTGAGATAGTGTCCATCATATATACCACCACCAGAGATGAGAGTTGTTTTGGGAGAAATAAAATCATATTTTGCCGATGGCGGTCAATCTGTGCGAGTTCATCCCGTAATATACATTTTTCACGCATGATGGACTCGCATAGCTCGGCGATCACCGAAAGTCAAAATATCCGTGAGATAGTCATGATTAATTTTCTTATAAGTAATCTTTGATGTTTGGTTCTTACGCTATTTTTCATTGTGTGATGAAAGGTGTTAGCACTGACCGATTTCGTGGCTATGGCTTCCTCCGATGACTCATCTTCCATTAGGGTTGACTCTACGGTCAAGGAGAAGCTCGCCAAGGACCGCCTGGCGGCGCTCGTTGAGAAGCACCCACAGCTGATCCTAATAAAGTATTTTGAGGATATGGCCAAGAAGAATCCTCCAGCAAAGGAGAAGAAGGCCCCACCACATAAGGAGTGTGACAAATCGATGCCATTGAGTCCATCGACGTACATTCTCGACGACGCTTGGTCCTCCACCGTGGGGGATGCCCCCAACGTGCTCTGAATCCACGATCACCGGTTTCACCGACTACAGCTCTGAGTAGTGCACCTAGATAGTTTGGCGTTGGTTTAGTGATATAGTCATGTAGGTGCTGATATGGACTTCTTAGATTGCCACTTGCGATGCTTTTGATTGTATGAGTGATAAACGCTTATGTGGATTATGTATGGTGTGCTATTTTTAACCTTGCATTATTTCACTGCCTTGTTTCTCTATCTTTGTAGATGAAGTGGTATGCGGTGTACAGAGCTAGATGTCCCGCAGTTTACAATGCATGGTCTGAATGCAATGAACAAGTAATTTACTATGAAGGCAACTCCCATGACTCGTTCATTAGCAGAGAGAAGGCAGAGTATCATTACAATCAGTATGTGCTTAGGCAGAAGAGAAAATTCTGACTTAGTGGGTTCAGTGGATGGGTTGACTAGATGTGCTAGCTAGAAATGGCTTATCGGGTTCACTGGATGGAAGAACTTGATAATTCTTTTTCGTTTTGTGATAATTGTGGTGTTCCTTTTATCTTATGGTCGCATGTAGAAATGCATTGACCACTTTATTGTTTTGTAATTAGGCTTTTGTACTAAAGAGCTACCTTGTGATCTTAAAAGAAGTTCGGGTGAACTATTTTATGTAATGGTCATGTGAGTTTGTTGTTAGACATTGAGACTTGAAATGCATGTTTTGTGTGTTGTATATATATTTTTTGTTGGGGAACGTTGCAGAAAATAAAAAAATTCCTACGATTTCACCAAGATCCATCTATGAGTTCATCTAAGCAACGAGTGATAGGAGAGAGATTGCATCTACATACCACTTTGTAGATCGCGTGCGGAACCGTTCAAGAGAACGGGGTTGAGGTAGCCGTTCTCGTCGTGATCCTATCACCGGAGATCCTAGCGCCGAACGGACGGCACCTCCGCGTTCAACACACATACGGTCGGCGTGACGTCTCCTCCGTCTTGATCCAGCAAGGGGGAAGGAGAGGTTGATGAAGATCCAGCAGCACAACGGCGTGGTGATGGATGCAGCAGGACTCCGGCAGGGCTTCGCCAAGCTATTGCGGGAGGAGGAAGAGGTGTAGCAGGGGAAGGGAGGCGCCAAGATACAGGGTGCAGCTGCCCTCCCTCCCCCTCCTTTATATAGGCCCCCAAGGGGGGGCGCCGGCCCTGGGAGATCCAATCTCCCAAGGGGGGCGGCGGCCAGGGGGGTGGAGTGCCCCCCAAGGCAAGTGGGGTGCGACCCCCACGCTAGGGTTTTCAACCCTAGGCGCAGGGGGGCACAAGGGGGGCGCACCAGCCCACTAGGGGTTGGTTCCCCTCCCACTTCAGCCCACGGGGCCCTCTGGGATAGGTGGCCCCACCCGGTGGACCCGCGGGACCCTTCCGGTGGTCCCGGTACAATACCGGGTGACCCCGAAACTTTCCTGATGGCCAAAACAGCACTTCCTATATATAATTCTTTACGTCTGGACCATTCCGGAACTCCTCGTGACGTCCGGGAGCTCATCCGGGACTCCGAACAACATTTGGTTTGTTGCATACTCATATTCATACAACCCTAGCGTCACCGAACCTTAAGTGTGTAGACCCTACGGGTTCGGGAGACATGCAGACATGACCAAGACGGCTCTCCGGTCAATAACCAACAGCGGGATCTGGATACCCATGTTGGCTCCCACATACTCCTCGAAGATCTCATCGGATGAACCACGATGTCGAGGATTCAAACAACCCCGTATACTATTCCCTTTGCCAGACGGTATGTTACTTGCCCGAGATTCGATTGTCGGTATCCCAATACCTCGTTCAATCTCGTTGGCGGCAAGTCACTTTACTCGTACCGTAATGCATGATCCCGTGACCAGACACTTGGTCACTTTGAGCTCATTATGATGATGCACTACTGAGTGGGCCCAGTGATACCTCTCCGTAATACGGAGTGACAAATCCCAGTCTCGATCCGTGTCAACCCAACAAACACTTTCGGAGATACCTGTAGTGCACCTTTATAGTCACCCAGTTACGTTGTGACGTTTGGTACACCCAAAACACTCCTACGGTATCCGGGAGTTACACGATCTCATGGTCTAAGGAAGAGATACTTGACATTGGAAAAAGCTCTAGCAAAACGAACTACACGATCTTGTGCTATGCTTAGGATTGGGTCTTGTCCATCACATCATTCTCCTAATGATGTGATCCCATTATCAACGACATCCAATGTCCATAGTCAGGAAACCATGACTATTTGTTGATCAACGAGCTAGTTAACTAGAGGCTCACTAGGGACGTATTGTGGTCTATGTACTCACACGTGTATTACGATTTCCGGATAATACAATTATAGCATGAATAAAAGACAATTATCATGAACAAGGAAATATAATAATAATCCTTTTATTATTGCCTCTAGGGCATATTTCCAACAGTCTCCCACTTGCACTAGAGTCAATAATCTAGTTACATTGTGATGAATCGAACACCCATAGAGTTCTGGTGTTGATCATGTTTTGCTCGCGGAAGAATTTTAGTCAACGGATCTGCGACATTCAGATCCGTATGTACTTTGCAAATATCTATGTCTCCATCTTGAACATTTTCACGGATGGAGTTGAAACGACGCTTGATGTGCCTGGTCTTCTTGTGAAACCTGGGCTCCTTGGCAAGGGCAATAGCTTCAGTGTTGTCACAGAAGAGTTTGATCGGCCCCGATGCATTGGGTATGACTCCTAGGTCGGTGATGAACTCCTTCACCCAGATTGCTTCATGCGCTGCCTCCGAGGCTGCCATGTACTCCGCTTCACATGTAGATCCCGCCACGACGCTCTGCTTGCAGCTGCACCAGCTTACTGCCCCACCATTCAACATATACACGTATCCGGTTTGTGACTTAGAGTCATCCAGATCTGTGTCGAAGCTAGCGTCGACGTAACCCTTTACGACGAGCTCTTCGTCACCTCCATAAACGAGAAACATGTCCTTTGTCCTTTTCAGGTACTTCAGGATATTCTTGACCGCTGTCCAGTGTTCCTTGCTGGGATTACTTTGGTACCTTCCTACCAAACTTATGGCAAGGTTTACATCAGGTCTGGTACACAGCATGGCATACATAATAGATCCTATGGCTGAGGCATAGAGGATGACGCTCATCTCTTCTTTATCTTTTGCCGTGGTCGGGCATTGAGCCGAGCTCAATCTCACACCTTGCAATATAGGCAAGAACCCTTTCATGGACTGATCCATTTTGAACTTATTCAAAATCTTATCAAGGTATGTGCTTTGTGAAAGACCTATGAGGTGTCTCGATCTATCCCTATAGATTTTGATGCCTAATATGTAAGCAGCTTCTCCAAGGTCCTTCATTGAAAAACACTTATTCAAGTAGGCCTTAATGTTGTCCAAGAATTCTATATCATTTCCCGTCAAAAGTATGTCATCTACATATAATATGAGAAATGCTATAGATCTCCCACTCACTTTCTTGTAAACGCATGCTTCTCCATAAGTCTGCATAAACCCAAACACTTTGATCATCTCATCAAAGCGAATGTTCCAACTCCGAGATGCTTGCACCAGCCCATAAATGGATCGCTGGAGCTTGCATACTTTGTTAGCATTCTTAGGATCGACAAAACCTTCCGGCTGCATCATATACAGCTCTTCCTTAAGATAACCGTTAAGGAATGCCGTTTTGACGTCCATCTGCCATATCTCATAATCATAGTATGCGGCAATTGCTAACATGATTCGGACGGACTTAAGCTTCGCTACGGGAGAGAAAGTCTCATCGTAGTCAATCCCTTGAACTTGCCGATAACCCTTAGCGACAAGTCGAGCTTTATAGATGGTGACATTACCATCCGCGTCCGTCTTCTTCTTAAAGATCCATTTGTTTTCTATCGCTCGCCGATCATCGGGCAAGTCAGTCAAAGTCCATACTTTGTTTTCATACATGGATTCTATCTCGGATTGCATGGCTTCTAGCCATTTGTTGGAATCAAGGCCCGCCATCGCTTCTTCATAGTTCGAAGGTTCACCGTTGTCTAACAACATGATTTCCAGGACAGGCTTGCCATACCACTCTGGTGTGGAACGTGTCCTTGTGAACCTACGAAGTTCAGTAGCAACTTGATCCAAAGTACCTTGATCATCATCATTAATTTCCTCTCCAGTCGTTGTAGGCACCACAGGAAAATTTTCCTGAGCTGTACTACTTTCCGGTTCAAGAGGTAGTACTTCATCGAGTTCTACTTTCCTCCCACTTACTCCTTTCGAGAGAAACTCTTTTTCCAGAAAGGATCCGTTCTTAGCAACAAAGATCTTGCCTTTAGATCTAAGGTAGAACATATACCCAATGGTTTCCTTGGGGTATCCTATGAAGACGCATTTTTTCGACTTGGGTTCGAGCTTTTCAGGTTGAAGTTTCTTGACATAAGCATCGCATCCCCAAACTTTTAGAAACGACAGCTTAGGTTTCTTCCCAAACCATAATTCATACGGTGTCGTCTCAACGGATTTAGACGGTGCCCTATTTAAAGTGAATGTAGCTGTCTCTAGAGCGTATCCCCAAAATGATAGCGGTAAATCGGTAAGAGACATCATAGATTGCACCATATCTAATAGAGTGCGATTACGACGTTCGGACACACCGTTACGCTGAGGTGTTCCAGGCCGCGTGAGTTGTGAAATGATTCCACACTTTCTTAAGTGTGTACCAAATTCGTGACTTAAATATTCTCCTCCACGATCTGATCGTAAGAATTTTATCTTTCATTCACGTTGATTCTCTACCTCATTCTGAAATTCCTTGAACTTTTCAAAGGTCTCAGACTTGTGTTTCAGCAAGTAGACATACCCATATCTACTCAAGTCATCAGTGAGAGTGAGAACATAACGATATCCTCCGTGGGCCTCAACGCTCATTGGACCACACACATCAGCATGTATGATTTCCAATAAGTTGGTTGCTCGCTCCATTGTTCCGGAGAACGGAGTCTTGGTCATTTTGCCCATGAGGCATGGTTCGCATGTGTCAAATGATTCATAATCGAGAGACTCTAAAAGTCCATCAGCATGGAGCTTCTTCATGCGCTTGACACCAATGTGACGAAGGTGGCAGTGCCACAAGTATGTGGGACTATCATTATCAACTTTACATCTTTTGGTATTCACACTATGAATATGTGTAACATTGCGTTCGAGATTCATTAAGAATAAACCATTGACCATCGGGGCATGACCATAAAACATATCTCTCATATAAATAGAACAACCATTATTCTCATATTTAAATGAGTAGCCATCTCGCATCAAACAAGATCCAGATACAATGTTCATGCTCAAACTTGGCACTAAATAACAATTATTGAGGTTTAAAACTAATCCCGTAGGTAAATGTAGAGGCAACGTGCCGACGGCGATCACATCGACCTTGGAACCATTCCCGACGCGCATCGTCACCTCGTTCTTCGCCAGTCTCCGCTTATTCCGCAGCTCCTGCTGTGAGTTACAAATATAAGCAACGGCACTGGTATCAAATACCCAGGAGTTACTACGAGTACTGGTAAGGTACACATCAATTACATGTATATCAAATATACCTTTAGTGTTGCCGGCCTTCTTGTCCGCTAAGTATTTGGGGAAGTTCCGCTTCCAGTGACCCTTCCCTTTGCAATAAAAGCACTCAGTCTCAGGCTTGGGTCCATTCTTTGACTTCTTCTCGGCAACTGGCTTACCGGGCGCGGCAACATCTTTGCCGTCCTTCTTGAAGTTCTTCTTACCCTTGCCCTTTTTGAACTTAGTGGTCTTATTGACCATCAACACTTGATGTTCTTTCTTGATTTCAACCTCTGCTGACTTCAGCATTGAAAATACTTCAGGAATGGTCTTCACCATCCCCTGCATATTGTAATTCAACACAAAGCTCTTGTAGCTCGGTGGGAGCGACTGAAGGATTCTGTCAATGACCGCCTTGTCCGGGAGGTTGATCTCCAGCTGGGACAGGCGGTTGTGCAACCCAGACATTTTGAGTAGGTGCTCACTGACAGAACTGTTTTCCTCCATCTTACAACTATAGAACTTGTCGGAGACTTCATATCTCTCGACCCGGGCATGAGCGTGAAAAACCATTTTCAGCTCCTCAAACATCTCATATGCTCCGTGTCGCTCAAAACGCTTTTGGAGCCCCGGTTCTAAGTTGTAAAGCATGCCGCACTGAACGAGGGAGTAATCATCAGCACGTGACTGCCAAGTGTTCATAACATCTTGGTTCTCTGGGATTGGTGCTTCACCTAGCGGTGCTTCTAGGACATAATCTTTCTTGGCTGCTATGAGGATGATCCTCAAGTTCCGGACCCAGTCCAAATAGTTGCTGCCATCATGTTTCAGCTTGGTTTTCTCTAGGAACGCGTTGAAGTTCATGTTGACATGAGCTTTGGCCATTTGATCTACAAGACATATTTTGCAAAGACTTTAGACTAAGTTCATGATAATTAAGTTCATCTAATCAAATTATTTAATGAACTCCCACTCGGATTGACATCCCTCTAGTCATCTAAGTGTTACACGATCCGAGTCGACTAGGCCGTGTCCGATCATCACGTGAGACGGACTAGTCATCATTGGTGAACATCTCCATGTTGATCGTATCTTCCATATGACTCATGTTCGACCTTTCGGTCTCTGTGTTCTGAGGCCATGTCTGTACATGCTAGGCTCGTCAAGTTAACCCTAAGTGTTTTGCATGTGAAAAACTGTCTTACACCCGTTGTATGTGAACGTAAGGATCTATCACACCCGATCATCACGTGGTGCTTTGAAACGACGAACTTTAGCAACGGCGCACAGTTAGGGGGAACACTTTCTTGAAATTATTATAAGGGATCATCTTATTTACTACCGCCGTTCTAAGTAAACAAGATGCATAAACGTAATAAACATCACATGCAATTATATAATAGTGACATGATATGGCCAATATCATATAGCTCCTTTGATCTCCATCTTCGGGGCTCCATGATCATCTTCATCACCGGCATGACACCATGATCTCCATCATCATGATCTCCATCATCATGATCTCCATCATCGTGTCTTCATGAAGTTGTCACACCAACGACTACTTCTACTTCTATGGCTAACGCATTTAGCAATAAAGTAAAGTAATTTACATGGCGTTCTTCAATGACACGCAGGTCATACAAAAAATAAAGACAACTCCTATGGCTCCTGCCGGTTGTCATACTCATCGACATGCAAGTCGTGATTCCTATTACAAGAACATGATTTCATACATCACAATATATCATTCATCATTCATCACAACTTCTGGCCATATCACATCACATGACAATTGTTGCAAAAACAAGTTAGACGTCCTCTAATTGTTGTTGCATCTTTTACGTGGCTGCAATTGGGTTCTAGCAAGAAAGTTTTCTTACCTACGAATAACCACAACGTGATTTTGTCAACTTCTATTTACCCTTCATAAGGACCCTTTTCATCGAATCCGCTCCAACTAAAGTGGGAGAGACAGACACCCACTAGCCACCTTATGCAACTAGTGCATGTCAGTCGGTGGAACCTGTCTCACGTAAGCGTACGTGTAAGGTCGGTCCGGGCCGCTTCATCCCACAATACCGCTGAAGAAAAATAATACTAGTAGCGGCAAGCAAGTTGACAAGATCTACACCCATAACAAAATTGTGTTCTACTCGTGCAATAGAGAACTACGCATAAACCTGGCTCATGATGCCACTGTTGGGGAACGTTGCAGAAAATAAAAATTTTCCTACGATTTCACCAAGATCCATCTATGAGTTCATCTAAGCAACGAGTGATAGGAGAGAGATTGCATCTACATACCACTTTGTAGATCGCGTGCGGAAGAATTCAAGAGAACGAGGTTGAGGTAGTCGTTCTCGTCGTGATCCTATCACCGGAGATCCTAGCGCCGAACGGACGGCACCTCCGCGTTCAACACACGTACGGTAAGCATGACGTCTCCTCCGTCTTGGTCCAGCAAGGGGGAAGGAGAGGTTGATGAAGATCCAGCAGCACAATGACGTGGTGATGGATGCAGCAGGACTCCGGCTGGGCTTCGCCAAGCTATTGCGGGAGGAGGAAGAGGTGTAGCAGGGGAAGGGAGGCGCCAAGACACAGGGTGCGGCTTCCCTCCCTCCCCCCTCCTTTATATAGGCCCCCAAGGGGGGCGCCGGCCCTGGGAGATCCAATCTCCCAAGGGGGGCGGCGGCCAGGGGGGTGGAGTGGCCCCCAAGGCAAGTGGGGTGCGCCCCCCACCCTAGGGTTTTCAACCCTAGACGCAGGGAGGGGCCAAGGGGGGTGCACCAGCCCACTAGGGGCTGGTTCCCTCCCACTTCAGCCCACGGGGCCCTCCGGGATAGGTGGCCCCACCCGATGGACCCCCGGGACCCTTCCGGTGGTCCCCGTACAATACCGGGTGACCCCGAAACTTTTCCGATGGCCGAAACAGCACTTCCTATATATAATTCTTTACCTCCGGACCATTCCGGAACTACTCCTGATGTCCGGGATCTCATCCGGGACTCCGAACAACATTCGGTTTGCTGCATACTCATATTCATACAACCCTAGCGTCACCGAACCTTAAGTGTGTAGACCCTACGGGTTCGGGAGACATGCAGACATGACCGAGACGGCTCTCCGGTCAATAACCAACAACGGGATCTGGATAGCCATGTTGGCTCCCACATACTCCTCGATGATCTCATCGGATGAACCACGATGTCGAGGATTCAAACAACCCCGTATACTATTCCCTTTGTCAGACGGTATGTTACTTGCCCGAGATTCGATCGTCGGTATCCCAATACCTCGTTCAATCTCGTTGCCGGCAAGTCACTTTACTCGTACCGTAATGCATGATCCTGTGACCAGACACTTGGTCACTTTGAGCTCATTATGATGATGCACTACCGAGTGGGCCCAGTGATACCTCTCCGTAATACGGAGTGACAAATCCCAGTCTCGATCCGTGTCAACCCAACAGACACTTTCGGAGATACCTGTAGTCCACCTTTATAGTCACCCAGTTACGTTGTGACGTTTGGTACACCCAAAGCACTCCTACGGTATCCGGGAGTTACACGATCTCATGGTCTAAGGAAGAGATACTTGACATTGGAAAAAGCTCTAGCAAAACAAACTACATGATCTTGTGCTATGCTTAGGATTGGGTCTTGTCCATCACATCATTCTCCTAATGATGTGAGCCCGTTATCAACGACATCCAATGTCCATAGTCAGGAAACCATGACTATTTGTGGTCTATGTATTCACATGTGTATTACGATTTCCGGATAATACAATTATAGCATGAATAAAAGACAATTATCATGAACAAGGAAATATAATAACAATCCTTTTATTATTGCCAACATTTTTGCGGCAGGGATCCGGGGGAAAGCAGTAAAAAGTTATTTGGGACTGGATCTTTTCCGACAGCAGCTCTCGGCAAAGTGGCACGTTGGCGGTTGGCTGTGGCATCTTTGTCGAGAGCCACTCTCAGCAAACTGGCATGCGCTGGCGGTTGGCTGTGGCATCTTTGCCAAGAGCCATTCTCGGCAAAGAGATGACGGAACCAGCCGATGTGAGAGTCACTTTATATTGTCGGGTGGTATTGTTTAGCTCTCGGCAAAGTCTTGGCAAATTCCTGTTTGCCGGAGAGGTGTGCCATGGGTGGCCTTTGCCGAGTATAGCACTCGGTAAAGGCTTTACCGGCGGTTTTGGGCCCTTTGCCGAGTGTTCCTGGCACTCGGCGTATAACTCGATTCCACTAGTGGTGCATGCATATGTCCGGTATTAAGATATAGCAAATTATAACTATGTTTAATATATACTCCTAATCCGTACCATTAGCTTTATTGTGGAATATATTTTCACTTTTTTTTTGGTATTACAGATATTGGTATAATTTTTCATAAACTTGGACAATCGCAAAAAACATTGGCTTATTGAAAAACTAATTAGATGAACGCGAGCACGGTGGTCAAAGGCGAGGCTCTTAGGGCTGAACGTTGGCTGGCACAACTGCACCGGCACGAGCCTCGCGTCGGTGTAGATGGACCTCATCTCCTGAGTGGCAGTCGGCATTGGAGTCGGCCATATGGGAAAGGCGGGCATCTCAACGCTGGCTGGCCCAACTGCACCGGCACGATCCTCGCGTCGTTGTAGATGGATCTCATCTCCTGGGTGGTAGTCGGCATTGAAGTTGGCCATATGGGAAAGGCGAGGCAGAGGAAGGACATGAGGACGGTGGCAAAACAACATTGCTTGGCCTCCGCTATGTCCATCAACACATCTTCTTCGGCACAACCTGAGAAGCAGCGGCACATGCGGCAAAGATGTCACGACCTATGCCTCACCGGCATCTGTCCCTTCAACTCACGTCGATCGAGATCACCTGCTATACAATGAGTATTATATTATTCATGTTTGTATTCAAACCTGGCCCTATCACTCGTACGGTTTCCTGTCTTCTATGCCGTCTTATAAAAGAGGTCAGGGCATATACCCCACCAACATCTATCCCCTAAAGTCACATCGATCGAGATCACCTGCCATACGACTGATATTATGTATTATTTATGTTTATATTCAAACCTGGCCCTACAACTTGTAACTATTCTTGTACCCTATGCCGTCTTATAAAAGCGGGTAGGGCATATACCTCAGCGGCATCTATCCCTTCAGGTCACGTCAGTCGAGATTACCTGTCATACGACCGGTATTATGTTATTCATGTTTGTTTTCAAATCTGGCCCTACCACTCATACCACTTCTTGTCTCCTATGCCGTCTTATAAAAGCGTTCAGGGCATATACTTTACCGGCATCTATCCTTTCAAGTCACATCGATCGAGATATTATATTATTCATGTTAGTATTCAAACTTAGCCCTATCCATCGTACTGATTCTTGTCTCCTAGTAACCCTCAACCGCAACCTCCCTAACCGTGCCAATGTTTATGGACAGGGTTTTCTTTGCTTTAGCATGTCTAGTGGGTACGGTTTGCATTAACAGTATATCTGCATCAATAGAAGTTCAAACATGTCTAGTGGGTACGTGTGGCAAAAAGCAACTTTGAGTGGGACATTCACTTGTTGTGTGATGTTATTTAGAAACTTTGCTCAGTGTGATTTCAACAAAGTTCCAGAATTTGATAGTGCCACTAAATTCTTGATTTTTATAGAAAAGATGGAAGTCCGACAGATGGTGGTGGTGCTACAGTTTTAAACTTTAATCTTAAGTACTTTTGTTGCACTTGCAATGGTTTTTCCCGACTCTTTTCCCTTTGAATCTTTTGTAATTGGTCTTTTGGTCACTTGGTTTTCTTTGTATTTTCGCTTGCCAACCAGGCGGACTGACTGTGGGCTGGTTGGTAATAAGGATGGGCCACAGTCTTCCGACTCAACTTACTTTGAAGGGAAGTCGGTCAGCAAACACACCGAGTGGTCGTGCACCAAGTCAGTGCGCATCTTCAACAGGCCCGGTAGCGCGACGCGCTAAAAAAAAGTTGCAGCGCTGAAATAGCGTTTTAGCGCACGCAAGAGGGTGGTTGCTTTATCAGGCGCTGCAAAATTAAGCGAGCCGCTATACACTTCGCAAGGCGCGGTATAATCCAGGCGAGCAACTAGCCGGCACATGAAATTTTTTGAAACAACACATACGAAAAAATATGAAACAACATTTAGTTCAAATTTCATAGCATAGTTTCCCAAACCACAAGGCAGTTCATACGATGTTAAATAAAAAAGATAAAACGAAAATAAAACTACTCCTCCTCTTCCTCAGTGGTGTAGTCCGACGATGTTAGCGCGTCGAGCCACCGAGGATCTTCATCGTCCCAGGTCGACACTGGTCCCAGATAGATCTGGGCTTCCGCCAGTTCCTTCCTCACACGCTTGTCCGCCCGACACACGGCTCGCTCCGCCCTCCTCTTCGCCCAGAACTCATTCTCGGCGGTGACATCCTGTGGGAAGCGCTTGCGCCACAACACCACGGCGTGCTCGTCTGCCTCGGCGATGAGGAGGCGACGCTCCCGCCTCCACTGGAGGCGGCCATCCTTCTCGCTGATTAGACGCGGGGGAGGCGCGAGGTCCTGCGCGTACTCACACGTCCACATGTAGGAGTTCATATGTGACCGAGGCCGCCCGAGGTGCCACACTGCCGCGTCGTATGCACGGGTGGTCTCAAATGTTCCGACGCCGAGGCGTGTATCGCTGGAGCGGATCTCCTTGTAAAACACGCCGGAGGGGCAAAGGCGGATGCCACGGTAGCCCAAGCTACTCTGGGGGCGCGGCGGCATGGCGGGGCGCTGGAAGAGGGGGGGAGAAGGCGCATCGGCGGAGGGGCACTGGAAGAGGCGAGGAGAACGCACGGGCGGCGGGGTGCCGGAAGAGGCACGGATGAAGGCGCAGCGGGAGGGAAATCGTGGCGGTTGGCGGGCGCTGGAGCGCGGGTTTTAACGAGCGCGCGCCCATTTTTTTCGCCCGCCTACTGGAACACGCCGCTCGGCCTCTCGCGTGCCCAATTGGCGGTTTATCCAGCGCGCGGATATTTCGCGCGCCTCTTGGAGATCATAGTGGGGAGCATCATATACTAGTGGTGGTGTCTTAGCCAGTATCATGTACTCGGGAATAGAAACACGCTGATGTGGCATAGAATTAAAGAAGAGCGGGAGAGGGTTGACGTAACATGTATAGATACCGTATCATATTAAATGATATGCTACTCTTTGTCATGAATGGCAATAAATATGATCACCTATGATACAACTCTATGATACTATGCACTGTAAAGGTAGTACCATACACTAGAATCATATGCATGATACTAATATAGGATACTTCCCACTATGAGTAGCTTAAGAGCAAGTACAATAAGGTGACATAAGCAGGCTATAAGGACTAGAATATTATATTTTTGTTTAGTTGAAGGAGAGAGAAGAGAAGCGGGCTCTTGGTTAGTAGCTGGCTTTGACACGTTCCGGTCATATCTATAATTTTTTATTGCTTCATTCCAATATTCTACAACTTTGATATACTTTTGGCAACGTTTTATACTATTTTTGGGACTAACATATTGATTCACCGCCCAGTACCAGTTCCTGTTTGTTGCATGTTTTTTGTTTAGCAGAAAATCCATATTAAACAAAGTCCAAACGCGATAAAAACTTATAGAGATTTTTTTGGAATATATGTGATTTTTGGGAATTCTAATCAATGCGAGACGATGCCCGAGGCGACGACAAGGCAGGGGGCGCGCCCCAGGGATTAGGGCGTGCCCTGGGCCCCTATGGCCACCACGTAAGTCGGTTGGTGCCCTTCTTCGGCCGCAAGAAAGCTAATATCCGGATAAAAATCGTGTTAAAATTTCAGCCCAACCGGAGTTACGGATCTCCGGAAACTTTAAAAATGGTGAAAGGCCAGAATCTGGGAGCACAGAAACAGAAGGAAACAGAAAGAGAGATCCAATATCGGAGGGTCTCTCGCCCTCCGCCGCCATTGAGGCCATGGACCAGAGGGGAAACTCTTCTCCCATCTAGGGGGAAGGTCAACGAAGAAGAAAAAGGAGGTGGGCTCTCTCCCCCTCTCTCCTGATGGCACCGGAACACATTCGAGGCCATCATTGTGACAGCGATCTACACCAACAACTATGCTGCCGTCATCTCCAACTCTCTCCCCCCTCTATGGATCGGTGTAATACCCCTTCTCCCTGCTGTAATCTGTACTTAAACATGGTGCTCAATGCTATATATTATTTCCCAATGATGTATGGCTATCCTATGATGTTTCAGTAGATCCATTTTGACCTATGGGTTGATTGATGATCATGATTCGTATGAGTTGCATGTTTTATTATTGGTGTTGTCCTATGGTGCTCTCCGTGTCGCGCAAGCGTGAGGGATCCCTGTTGTAGGGTTTGCAATATGTTCATAATTTGCTTATGGGAATAAAGAGTATTTAATACTTTAATGGTATGGTTGGGTTTCACCTTAATGATTTTTAGTAGTTACAGATGTTTGGTAGAGTTCCAATCATAAGTGCATATGATCCAAGATGAGAAACTATTTTAACTTATGCCTCTCCCTCATATAAAATTTCAATAACGATTACCGGTCTAGTTATCGATTGCCTAGGGACAAATAACTTTCTTGAGTTACAAAAAGCTCTCTACTAAAACTAATTTAGTTGTTACTTTATCTAGACATCCCCTAGGTTTTATTTACGCGCTATTTATTATCTTGCAAACCTTTCTTACAACACCTACAAAGTATTTCTAGTTTCATAGTTGTTCTAGGTAAAGGGAACATTAAGCGTGCGTAGAGTTGTATCGGTGGTCGATAGAACTTGAGGGAATATTTGTTCTACCTTAAGCTCCTCGTTGGGTTTGACACTCTTACTTATTAAGAAAGGCTATAAATGATCCCATATACTTATGGGTTATCAAGACCTTTTTCTGGTATCATTGCCGGGGAGCAATAGCATTGGGTGAGTATTCTCGTGTGTGCTTGTTTGCTTTATCACTAAGTTGATTTTAGTTTCTGTTCTAAATTGTTCTCTGTCTTTAGTTACGGATATGGAACACGAAATACGAAAAAATAGGTGTACTTGCTACTCATGGAGATGAGGAACCTCCTAAAACCCTCGATGCTCATTATGTGAAAGATATTATGCACCATTTTAATAATCCTGAGAAAACCCCATTCAATTATATAATGGGAGACACATTGGATCAATGTGAATACTTAAGGGATTATCACTTGACTCGAAAAGGGAAACTCTTATGGGCTAAAATTCATATGTTGCATTGGTATGCTCGGAATTTATGCCTGAGATATGATTATGGGGAAATATCCTGTGCTCCCATCCATTGAGTGATACGGTGCTACAGCACTTCATGGGGCGTTGGATCTACAGGGAATGGACTGGATCAATATAGTCAACTATTTACACATGCGCCCCTGTAATATTTGCATCTTCCCCCTCAAAAGAAGCATGTGTTCTCTCTTTCTCAAACCAGCATGCATGATGAATTTTTCTAAAGACCAGCATGGACTACAGTACAGTCTGGTAACCTACATGTTGAGTGACTGGGTGCTTACAACTGAATATTTAAGTCCCAAAATGCATCAAATGCTACAATTAGGAAATATACAGTGGAACAAACATCCCTCCTCGTTTTGCCACATACATCCAAACATCCCTCCTCGTTTTGCCACATACATCCATAAACATCAAGACCAGGCAACAATAGATATTAAGTGAAGCAAATAAAATCCTACAAGTGAAACTAACCGTGATGGTTTTATTCAACTCAAATATAAGGAACAAGACATGGCGAAACAAAGGAGATTTCACAACACTAGTAACGCCTTCAGAAAGCATGTTGTTGTCTAGTAAAGCAAACAACAACAGTACGATCTTTGAGATTGACAAAACACAATGCAAGCTGGCCAGGAAATTGCACATATATGTAACAACAATTATAGTTCTGATGTGCTAAACTCAACAGGGTGTTACTCCTAAAACCAAAAGGCACATATTGCCTGTAGTATTACATTACTCATGCCAACTGCTAACACACATGATTCCCCTAATGTCAAGATGATCATGTTTCTGCTCCGGAATCTGTAGGCCCAGCCATCTGGTCGTTAATTTTGCATGTCATGTGAGGGGCAACTCATACTTGGAGCCAACATATTCCACACATGAATGTTGTTTTCCCGATGCTGAAAGCATGCACATCATTGACTGGAACATCTGCCCCCCTACAGAGCAATAGTTCCTAGTACTCAGTGGCACAGCCTTGCCACAAGTCTGCTTGCATTTCTGTTATTCAAACATTAGGGCATCTCCAACATTAAACCATCACTCCTAGATAAGCAATAGTTTTCTTCCCCCACGATAAGCGCCTAGTTAAGCACTCAGCATTGGAGATACCCTTATTGGGCCTCATCTGCTAGAATTTAGTCAATCGCTCGACATGACTTGGTAAATATCTAAATGCTCATTTATTTGGATCATATGACCAGCTTGACTAATAACGTTAGGCTGTACATGTGGTTTCCAACTACTATATGTAACAAGTAAAAAACAATATTATATGTAAGAAACATCATATGACACTCTATAAGAAAGATTATGTATACAATTCAGCTAGAAAGGTTAGGAAAGGAAGCAGCAGCCAACATTTTAAACACTGCTAGATTTCCTGATTAGCAAGATGCAGTAACCTGAAAAAGAACTTGGTCTGAGTAGCAAGCATTGTTCTAATTCTGCAAAGATTAAAATACTAATGCATATATGTGCTCCAAACTAGATTTACCATCTGCTGAGATTGCATCACGGGACATCAATTTATCATAACTACAGCTAACATTAGATGTAGCCCCATTTGCATAATTTTTTCATTTGTTCGCATACAGTTGCGACAATTGGCCTCGAGTTCATAATTTTACCCACATCGTGGCAGATCTCCAACCATTAAGGCCTACATTGTGGATAGCAATTCACAAGACTATTAGAGGGTGAACTAACAAGGGCTGCCGTCGGGGGCGTGGTATCCCACTCGAATGACTCGGTTAGGAATAGACCGAACCACACCGACTCTCGCATCGCGGACTTCCAGTCCTAAAATCAAATGGCCCAGACGCGTATTACGAAATCAAAAAAATCAAACACGAGAAAAAGGCACATATGTTTAAAACAAAGGAGGCGCTGCCCCTTAGCTGATCTTCGTTGCCTAGGGTCCCCGGATCCAGCGACGGCGAGGACAGGTCGGTCTCGGCTCCCATGAAACTGACCGGATCTGAGCTAAGGAATCGACAGGCGCGCGAGATCCCTAAGGTTGCGCTGGATTTAGGCTAGCAAAAGTGTATGGGGCATACCATGGTGGTCGGCGCCGGTAGGAGACACGACCTAAACGGCGGCGGTGCGAATCGTAACTGAAGAAGCAAACAGAGCAGAGGGATATGCACTTCGTCGCTGAATTATGGAATAAACCAGGGTCTTTTTTGCACATTGCAATGCCAAATGAGTCTGCTCAATCCTGTACCTCCAGTACAGATCCAACGCCCCACATGGTCTTGTATCACCGTAGCATCTCATGCACCGTATCACCAGATACCTACCCATATGATTATACTTGTTTCTCTAGGATGAAGGCTCCACACATTCCCTTTTCATGCAAATTTAACGATAATGAAACCCTATCTTCTTATGTTAATGGTAGATATGATTACTATGATGTGGAGAGAATAGAAGAATTTGTTGCTTTTAAGGTTGTTTATGAAATTGAATTTTTGTTTGAAAAGTATGAAGCTTTTGATGGTGATGTTGATAGGCCTGATTTTTTTGCTATACTTAAATATAGCAATGAGTTTTATGAATACAATGCCGATGTTGATGCATTTATTGAGAAAGTCTCCACTGTTCAAGAAGAGACTAATATTTTGCAGGAATCTATGGAAGAAGAAGTTGATGACACCGTGAGCTCATTAGATGAAAAAGATGATGAGGAGAGCAAAGAACAAAAGGAGGAAGAGCGGATTAGCTACCTGTGCCCACCTTCTAATGAGATTAACTCTTCAACTCATACATTATTTAATTTCCCTTCGTGCTTACCGAAGGATTAATTCTATGATGATTGCTATGATCCCTTGGATTCGTTTGCAATATTCATTTTTTATGAACTTGATGCTTGCTATGCTTGTGGCCATGATACCAATATGAATGATGCTTATGGAGATGAGCTTGATATAGTTCCTTATGTTAATAATGAAATTGTAACTATTGCACCCAGGCATGATAGTTCGATTATCTTTTTTAATTCTCCCAACTACACTATATCGGAGAAGTTTGCGCTATGGAGATGAGCTTGCTATAGTTCCTTATGTTAATAATGAAATTGTAACTATTGCACCCACGCATGATAGCTCGATTATCTTTTTGAATTCTCCCAACTACACTATATCGGAGAATTTTCGCTTATTAAGGACTATATTGATGGTTTGCATTCTACTATTGCACATGATTATTTTGATAAATATATTATGCATGTGCTTGCTACTCCTACTTGCAATTATTATAAGAGAGGAACTACATCTCCACCTCTCTATGTTTACAATACGATAAAATTACAAGAAACTGCTTATGCTATGTATTGTCCTTTACTTGATGTGCATGAATTGTTCTTTTATGACATGCCAATGCATACGAAGAGAGTTAAACTTTGTTGTTGCATGATATATATTACTCTGTGATCACTACTAAATTACAAATCATTGTTAATTAAAATTGGCTTCGATATACCTTGGGATCTGGGTGGATCCATTACTTGAGCACTATATGCCTAGCTTAATGGCTTTAAAGAAAGTGCTGCCAGGGAGACAACCTGGAAGTTTTTGAGAGTCATTTATTTCTATTGAGTGCTTTTAAAAGGTTTAAAAACAAAAAATAAAGTGGGGAACCTACAAATTTTCAAAAAGAAAAGTGAAAGTGAGAAAGACAAACACCATTGAAGTCGGGGACATCCGTGAATTCATGCCCATGGAAACTTTGTGAATCACGATTACAGAAACTTTTCAACAAAAATAATTTTCCCATTGTACAATTAATTGTATTATAAAATTAATGTGCCAAGATTTGCCTTTAGGATGATTAAATTGTTTGTTTGGTTTGTGCAGTGCAAAACCAGAAACTTTGGCTGTAGCACGTGAATTTTTGTTTTCTATTGGAATGTCGAATGTTTATGAAACCTTTTGCACAGTACTTATATACGAATTTTTTATCTTGTCCTAATTTTTCAGAATTTTTGGAGTTACAAAAGTATGGTAGATTTCCAGATTGCTACAGACTGTTCTGTTTAAGATAGATTCTATTTTTGATGCATTGTTTTCCTAGTTTTGATGAAACTGTCAATTTTATCGGTGGTATAAGCCATGGAGAAGTTATAATTCAATAGATACAATGGAAAAATAAAATATGAATGAGTTTTCAACAGTATTTGAAGTGATAATTTGCTTTATTATACTAACAGAACTCACGAGGGTTTTGTTATGTTTTGTGTCATTGAAGTTTTCAAGTTTTGGGTGAGATCACGATGGATGAAGGAATAAGGAGTGGCAACAGTCTAAGAATGGGGATGCCCGAGGCATCCCAAGGTAATATTCAAGGACTCCCAAGCAACTAATCTTGGGGATGCCCCGGAAGGCATCCCTTCTTTCTTCTAATGATCATCGGTAATTTTACTTGGAGCTATACTTTTTTCGTCACATGATATGCGTAAATCTCGGAGCGTCATGTGCTTTTTATTTTTATTTTAATAATGGACCATGCTGGTATGAGATAGTCCTTGGTTGAATTATAGAATGCTCTTTGCACTTCACTTATATCTTTTGAGTATGGCTTTATAGAATACTTCATGTACTTCACTTATATAATTTGAAGTTTGGATTGCCTGTTTCTCTTTACATAAAAACTGCCATTTGTAGAATGCTCTTTGCTTCACTTATATTTGTTAGAGGGTGGGCATATCTTTTGTAGAAATTATTAAACTCTCATGCTTCACTTATATCTATTGCGAGAGTTGACAGGAATTGGTCGTTCACATGATTAGTCATAAAATCCTACAGAAAACTTGTAGATCGTTGAATATGATATGTTTGATTCCTTGCAATAGTTTTTCGATATAAATATGGTGATATTAGAGTTAGGCTAGTGAGTAATTATGGATTGGTAAGAATACTTGTGATTCCCGTAGCATGCACGTATGGTGAACAGTTATGTAACGAAGTTGGAGCATGAGGTATTTATTGATTGTCTTCCTTTTTGTGGAGGTCGGGATCGCGTGATGGTTAACTCCTACCAACCCTTCCCCTAGGAGAATGCGCGTAGTACTTTGTTTTGATAGCTAATAGACTTTTAGAACAAGTATGTGAGTTCTTGATGACTAATGTTGAGTCCATGGATTATACGCACTCTCACCCTTCCACCATTGCTAGCCTTTCTAGTACCGCCCAACTTTCGCCGCTGCATTACACCCAGCATATATCTTCCTCAAAACAACCACCATACCTACCTATTATGTCATTTTCATAGCCATTTCGAGATATATTGCCATGCAACTTCCACCGTTTCGTCTATCATGACACGCTTCATCATTGTCATATTTCTTTGCATGATCGTAAGATAGCTAGTACGATGTTTACATTGCTTGCCCTTTTTGATGTCATTTGCTATTCTAGATAATTGCATAGCCCGGTACAACGCGAGAGGCATTCATATAGAGTCATACCTTTGTTCTAGTATCGAGCTATAATTTTGAGTTGTAAGTAAATAAGAGTGTGATTATCATCATTATTAGAGCATTATCCCATGTGAGGTTATCAAAATAAAAGAGGCCAAAGAAGCCCAAATAAAAAAAGGGCCAAAGAAGCCCACCAAAAAAAGAGAAAAAAAGGAAAAAAAATAAAAGAGAAAATAAAAAAATGAGAGAAAAGAGAGAAGGGACAATGTTACTATCCTTTTTCCACACTTGTGCTTCAAAGTAGCACCATGATCTTTATGACAGAGAGTCTCCTATGTTATCTCTTTCATATACTAGTCGGAATTTTCCATTATAGAACTTGGCTTGTATATTCCAACGATGGCCTTCCTCAAATGCCTAGTTCTTCATGAGCAGGCAAGTTGGATGCATACCCACTTAGTTTATTTTTGAGCTTTCATAAACTTATAGCTCTAGTGCATCCGTTGCATGGCAATCCCTACTAACTTGCATTAATATCTATTGATGGGAATCTCCATAGCCCGTTGATACGCCTAGTTGATGTGAGAATATCTCCTTCTTTTTGTCTTCTCCACAACTACCATATTCTATTCCACCTATAGTGCTATGTCCATGGCTCATGCTCATATATTGCGTGAAAGTTGAGAAGGTTTGAGAATACTAAAGTATGAAACAATTGCTTGGCTAAAACCAGGGTTGTGCAAGATTTAAATACTTTGCGTGGTGAAGATGGAGCATAGCCAGACTATATGATTTTGTAGGAATAACTTTCTTTGGCCATGTTATTTTGAGAAGACATGATTGTTTTATTAGTATGCTTGAAGTATTATTGTCTTAATGTATAATGATAGACTTTGCCTTGAGTCACTCGTGTCTTAATATTCATGCCATGATTAGATTATATGATCAAGATTATGCTAGGCAACATTCCACATTCAAAATTATCTTTTTTTATCATTTACCTACTCGGGGACGAGCAGGAATTAAGCTTGGGGATGCTGATATGTCTCCCTCGTATCTATAATTTTTGATTGTTCCATGCTAATATTCTACAACTTTCATATACTTTTGGCAAATTTTTATACTTATTTGGGACTAACATATTGATCCAGTGCCTAGTGCCAGTTCCTGTTTGTTGCAAGTTTTTTTTCCGGAAAATCCATATCAAATGAACTCCAAACGCGATAAAAACTTACGAAGATTTTTTTGTAATATATGTGATTTTTGGGAATTGGAATCAACGCGAGACGATGCCCGAGGCGGTGGCAAGGCAGGGGGCGCGCCCTGGGCCCTTGTGGCCACCCCGTAAGGCGGTTGGTTCCCTTCTTCGGCCGCAAGAAAGCTAATATCCGGATAATAATCGTGTTAAAATTTCAGCCCAATCGGAGTTACGGATCTCCGGGAATTTAAGAAATGGTGAAAGGTCAAAATATGGAAGTCGCAAAAATAGAAAGAAACAGAGACACAGATCCAATCTCGGAGGGGCTCTCGCCCCTCTGCCGCCATGGAGGCCATGGACCATAGGGGAAACACTTCTCCCATCTAGGGGGAGGTCAAGGAAGAAGAAGTAGTAGGGGGGCTCTCTCCCCCTCTCTCCCGATGGCACCAGAACACCGTGGGCCATCATCATGACGGCGATCTATACCAAGAACTTCGCCGCCGTCATCACCAACTCTCTCCTCCTCTATGCAGCGGTGTAATACCCCCTTCTCGCCACTGTAATCTCCAATTTATGATGTTTGAGTAGATCCATTTTGTCCAATGGGTTGATTGATAATCGTGGTTGGTTTGAGTTGCATGTTTTATTATTGGTGCTGTCCTATGCTGCTCTCCGTGTCGCGCAAGCGTGAAGGATCCCCGTTGTAGGGTTTGCAATATGTTCTTGATTTGCTTATGGTGGGTGGCGTGAGTGACAGAAGCACAGACCCAAGTGATTAAGTTGTTTGCGTATGGGAATAAAGAGGACTTGATATTTTAATGCTATGGTTGGGTTTTACCTTATTGATCTTTAGTAGTTACAGATGTTTTCTAGAGTTCCAATCATAAATGCGTATGATCCAAGAAGAGAAAGTATGTTAGCTTATGTCTCTCCCTCATATAAAATTGCAATAACGGTTACCGGTCTACTTATCGATTGCCTAGGGACAAATAACTTTCTTGCATTACAAAAATCACTCTAACAATACTAATTAGTTGTTTCTTTATGTAAACAGCCCCTAGATTTTATTTACGTGCTCTTTGTTATCTTGCTAACCTTTCCTACGACACCTACAAAGTATTTCTAGTTTCAGACTTGTTCTAGGTAAAATGAACGTTAAGCGTGCGTAGAGTTTTATCGGTGGTCGATAGAACTTGAGGGAATATTTGTTCTACCTTTAGCTCCTTGTTGGCTTCGACACTCTTACTTATCGAGAAAGGCTACAATTGATCCCCTATTCTTGTGGGTTATCAGGCTCTAGCACGAGCCCCAAGACACTTTTTGAGGCTGTAAGGTGAGCTAACTACTAATAAAGTAGTACACATATAAAACCTACTATTGTACATGCCGGCTACAAGGTTGGCTCTAGATGACATGCCTACTCCTTATAACTTGGCTATATTATTAACCATGCTCTAAGGGTGTTGTGTTCCATGTAGCCTTTATCTCCTCGTCTTTTTCAATGTCATATAGTCGGAATGCATTGTTACTCAGGACTTGGGAGATTATGAATGGTCCTTCCCAAGGGAGAGCGATTTTGTGGAATTTCTTTTGTCGCAGTCGGAGAACTAGCAAGGCCGCTGACTGTGAAGATACGCCCACGCACTTGCCGACTATGTTACCTTTGCAACATTTGTTGATAAAGAAGAGACTAAACAAGGGCGAGCTATCGAGCTTCTTCCAGGAGATCGAGTCCATCCTAGCACACCTCTTCTGCTTGAGCTTCTATGTACGCCGGTACGCTAGGACTTCTTGAATAAGGTCAATAGCCCTTGGTATTTGTACCACTTCATCATTCTCTACTCGTGTCGACTGCTTCGGTTGGTATTTGTTGACAAAAGGATTTTCCACAATAGTCGGCTCATGCAATTGTTCTGGGAAAATGTCGGGTGGAACTGGTCATTGAGTGGAACCAATCTTAGCTAGTGAATCGGCCACTTCATTCTCCGGTCTCGAGATGTGAACCAACTCCAATAAAGCCTTCAAATTTCCCTTCCAATTTCTGGACGGCTGCACAATAAGCATACATTGATTCGCTCCTAACGTCCCACTCTTTCATCACTTGCTGGACGACGAGATCCGAGTCGCCACGGACCAGCTGGTGGGTAATGCCGAGTGAGACTGCCATTCAGAGTCCATATAGGAAGCCTTCATACTCTGCTGCATTACTGGATGCTATGAAGTGGATCTGTAGGACATAACTTAGCTTGTCACCCTTAGACAAAATGAGGACTGCTCTAGCCCCCGCGCCAGCCAACATCTTTGATTCATCAAAGTACATAATCCAATTCTTCAAGTGTAGCAGGGTGGGTGGATCGTGGGATTAGGTACATTCAGCAACAAAATTAAGGAGGGCTTGTGACTTGATTGCTTTCCTTGGCTCACAATTCAAGTCGTGTGGAAGCAGCTCGATCACCCATTTGGCCACTCAGTTAGTGGCATTTCGATTGTTAATCATATTCAAGAGCGGGGTCTAACTGACCACAGTAATTTGGTGTACCTGGAAATAATGAGCTAGCTTCCGCGCCGCCAGGAAGATGTAGACATGGTAGCTTCTGGAAGTGTAGGTATCTTTGCTTTGAGTCGGTGAGGACCTCGCTCAGATAATCTGTAGGCTGTTGTACCCTTTGTACCTTGCCTTCTTCTATTTCTACTATGAGGACCATACTGACCACTCGGTTGCCACGAGGTAGAGGAGCATTGGCTCTGACTCCCTTGTAGATTGCTACTCCCGTAGGAATTTTTGGATTCCCGAAAGAGGAAAGGTGATGTAGCATAGCAGCAGAAAGTATTTCCCTTAGTTAACTAAGGTTTATCGAACCAGTAGGAGGCAGCACACTAAAAATGTTATCAGTACCTGCACACAAACAAATAAAATTGCTTAGGCAAGGGGGCATCCCTCCCGTTGTTTTTGCCAGTTACAAGATTAAAAGCAGATAGTGATAGGCAAAGTGGCAAAAATAGTAAAGAGCAGATAAAGAGCAACTGTAGAAGCTTTTTGTATTAACAAAAAAAATAGATCCGGGGGCCATAGGTTTACTAGTGGCATCTCTCTCGAAAGAATAACAACGGTGTGGTAGAAGACTACGAACTACATACAACAATATGGACCAACATATAGTACCATATTGCCAACATTTTAAGGAAACATGGATTAAGTTCTGTTTCGTTTAATTTCTGGCACCCAATATGTCCACTTTCTAGCAAAGGTCATAGGCCTTTCTCTATAATTTTTTAACTTTTTATGGACAAGCTACTTAATTATCTTTTCTTCTAGTGGACAATACTCACTCTTAATCCACAAACTAATATGAGAGTTGTTCTGAGAAGACACCGCCTGTTGTCATAGGGGTCGTCCTTCTTCTTCTCTTCCTCTTACACTTTAGTAAAGCAGGAGGAGAAGTGAAGGACGACCATCACCGACAGTCAAAATTACAACAAGTGAGTGAGTATACACCATATATACAACCACTTGAGAGATGGGCCGCCTGATGACATAGGGTGTCGTTCTTCTCTCTCTTCCTCTCTAAGACCTTGATAAAACAGGAGAACTTGGTAAAGCACGAAGAGAGGGGGAAGAAAGGCCATCACCGATGGTCGTAATTATAGTGAGTGAGTTAGTGTACACCATATATACAACCACTTAAGAGCGAGAAGTGTCCACCCGAAGGACAAATATGGACTTTTGTCGTAACAGTTATTTCTTTGTTATTGTCATAAACCTTCTTTAGTGAAAAATGTACGGTCAGCGCGACGTCTCCTCCGTCTTGATCCAGCAAGGGGGAAGGAGAGGTTGATGAAGATCCAGTAGCACAACGGCGTGGTGATGGATGCAGCAGGACTCCGGCAGGGCTTCGCCAAGCTATTGCGGGAGGAGGAAGAGGTGTACCAGGGGAAGGGAGGCACCAAGACACAGGGTGCGGCTGCCCTCCCTCCCCCCTCCTTTATATAGGCCCCCAAGGGGGGGCGCCGGCCCTGGGAGATCCAATCTCCCAAGGGGGGCGGCGACCAGGGGGGTGGAGTGCCCCCCAAGGCAAGTGGGGTGCGCCCCCCACCCTAGGGTTTTCAACCCTAGGTGCAGGGGGGGCAAGGGGGGGCGCACCAGCCCACTAGGGGCTGGTTCCCCTCCCACTTCAGCCCACGGGGCCCTCCGGGATAGGTGGCCCCACCCAGTGGACCCCCGAAACCCTTCCGGTGGTCCCGGTACAATACCGGGTGACCCCGAAACTTTCCCGATGGCCGAAACAGCACTTCCTATATATAATTCTTAACCTCCAGACCATTCCGAAACTCCTCGTGACGTCCGGGATCTCATCTGGGACTCCAAACAACATTCGGTTTGCTGCATACTCATATTCATACAACCCTAGCGTCACCGAACCTTAAGTGTGTAGACCCTACGGGTTCGGGAGACATGCAGACATGACCGAGACGGCTCTCCGGTCAATAACCAACAGCGGGATATGGATACCCATGTTGGCTCCCACATACTCCTCGATGATCTCATCGTATGAACCACGATGTCGAGGATTCAAACAACCTCGTATACTATTCCCTTTGTCATACGGTATGTTACTTGCCCGAGATTCGATCGTCGGTATCCCAATACCTCGTTCAATCTCATTGCCGGCAAGTCACTTTACTCGTACCGTAATGCATGATCCCGTAACCAGACACTTGGTCACTTTGAGCTCATTATGATGATGCGCTACCGAGTGGGCCCAGTGATACCTCTCCGTAATACGGAGTGAAAAATCCCAGTCTTGATCCGTGTCAACCCAATAGACACTTTCGGAGATACCTGTAGTGCACCTTTATAGTCACCCAGTTACGTTGTGACGTTTGGTACACCCAAAGCACTCCTACGGTATCCGGGAGTTACACGATCTCATGGTCTAAGGAAGAGATACTTGACATTGGAAAAAGCTCTAGCAAAACGAACTACACGATCTTGTGCTATGCTTAGGATTGGGTCTTGTCCATCACATCATTCTCCTAATGATGTGATCCCGTTATCAACGACATCCAATGTCCATAGTCAGGAAACCATGACTATCTGTTGATCAACGAGCTAGTCAACTAGAGGCTCGCTAGGGACGTATTGTGGTCTATGTATTCACACGTGTATTACGATTTCCGGATAATACAATTATAGCACGAATAAAAGACAATTATCATGAACAAGGAAATATAATAATAATCCTTTTATTATTGCCTCTAGGGCATATTTCCAACATTTTTGTGGCAGGGATCCGGGGGAAAGCAGTAAAAAGTTGTTTGGGAATGAATCTTTTCCGACAGCAGCTCTCGGCAAAGTGGCACGTTGGCGGTTGGCTGTGGCATCTTTGCCGAGAGCCACTCTCAGCAAACTGGCATGCGCTGGCGGTTGGCTGTGGCATCTTTGCCGAGAGCCATTCTCGGCAAAGAGATGACGGAACCAGCCGATGTGAGAGTCACTTTATATTGTCGGGTGGTATTGTTTAGTTCTCGGCAAAGTCTTGGCAAATTCCTGTTTGCCGGAGAGGTGTGCCATGGGTGGCCTTTGCCGAGTATAGCACTCGGTAAAGGCTTTACCGGCGGTTTTGGGCCCTTTGCCGAGTGTTCCTGGCACTCGGCGTATAACTCGATTCCACTAGTGGTGCATGCATATGTCCGGTTTTAAGATATAGCAAATTATAACTATGTTTAATATATACTCCTAATCCGTACCATTAGCTTTATTGTGGAATATATTTTCACATTTATTTTTTTTGGTATTACAGATATTGGTATAATTTTTCATAAACTTGGCCAATCGCAAAAAACATTGGCTTATTGAAAAACTAATTAGCCGAACGCCAGCACGGTGGTCAAAGGCGAGGCTCTTAGGGCTGAACGTTGGCTGGCACAACTGCACCGGCACGAGCCTCGCGTCGGTGTAGATGGACCTCATCTCCTGAGTGGCAGTCGGCATTGGAGTCGGCCATATGGGAAAGGCGAGCATCTGAACGCTGGCTGGCCCAACTGCACCGGCACGAGCCTCGCGTCGTTGTAGATGGACCTCATCTCCTGGGTGGTAGTCGGCATTGGAGTTGGCCATATGGGAAAGGCGAGGCGGAGGAAGGACATGAGGACGGTGGCAGAACAACATTGCTTGGCCTCCGCTATATCCATCAACACATCTTCTTCGGCACAACCTGAGAAACAGCGGCACATGCGGCAAAGATGTCATGACCTATGCCTCACCGGCATCTGTCCCTTCAACTCACGTCGATCGAGATCACCTGCTATACAATGCGTATTATATTATTCATGTTTGTATTCAAACCTGGCCCTATCACTCGTACGGTTTCCTGTCTTCTATGCCGTCTGATAAAAGAGGTCAGGGCATATACCCCACCAACATCTATCCCCTAAAGTCACATCGATCGAGATCACCTGCCATACGACTGATATTATGTATTATTTATGTTTATATTCAAACCTGGCCCTACAACTTGTAACTATTCTTGTACCCTATGCCGTCTTATAAAAGCGGGTAGGGCATATACCTCAGCGGCATCTATCCCTTCAGGACACGTCAATCGAGATTACATGTCATACGACCGGTATTATGTTATTCATGTTTGTTTTCAAATCTGGCCCTACCACTCATACCAATTCTTGTCTCCTATGCCGTCTTATAAAAGCGTTCAGGGCATATACTTTACCGGCATCTATCCTTTCAAGTCACATCGATCGAGATATTATATTATTCATGTTAGTATTCAAACTTAGCCCTATCAATCGTACTGATTCTTGTCTCCTAGTAACCCTCAACCGCAAGCTCCCTAACCGTGCCAATGTTTATGGACAGGGTTTTCTTTCCTTTAGCATGTCTAGTGGGTACGGTTTGCATTAACAGTATATCTGCATCAATAGAAGTTCAAACATGTCTAGTGGGTACGTGTGGCAAAAAGCAACTTTGAGTGGGACATTCACTTGTTGTGTGATTTTATTTAGAAACTTTGCTCAGTGTGATTTCAACAAAGTTCCAGAATTTGATAGTGCCACTAAATTCTTGATTTTTATAGAAAAGATGGAAGTCCGACCGATGGTGGTGGTGCTACAGTTTTAAACTTTAATCTTAAGTACTTTTGTTGCACTTGCAATGGTTTTTCCCGACTCTTTTCCCTTTGAATCTTTTGTAATTGGTCTTTTGGTCACTTGGTTTTCTTTGTATTTTCGCTTGCCAACCAGGCGGACTGACTGTGGGCTGGTTGGTAATAAGGATGGGCCGCAGTCTTCCGACTCAACTTACTTGGAAGGGAAGTCGGTCAGCAAACACGCCGAGTGGTCGTGCACCAAGTCAGTGCGCATCTTCAACGCGCTAAAAAAAAGTTGCAGCGCTGAAATAGCGTTTTAGCGCACGCAAGAGGGTGGTTGCTTTATCAGGCGCTGCAAAATTAAGCGAGCTGCTATACACTTCGCAAGGCGCGGTATAATCCAGCGCGAGCAACTAGCCGGCACATGAAATTTTTTGAAACAACACATACGAAAAAATATGAAACAACATTTAGTTCAAATTTCATAGCATAGTTTCCCAAACCACAAGGCAGTTCATACGATGTTAAATAAAAAACATAAAACGAAAATAAAACTACTCCTCCTCTTCCTCAGTGGTGTAGTCCGACGATGTTAGCGCGTCGAGCCACCGAGGATCTTCATCGTCCCAGGTCGACACAGGTCCCAGATAGATCTGGGCTTCCACCAGTTCCTTCCTCACACGCTTGTCCGCACGACACACGGCTCGCTCCGCCCTCCTCTTCGCCCAGAACTCATTCTCGGCGGTGACATCCTGTGGGAAGCGCTTGCGCCACAACGCCACGGCGTGCTCGTCTGCCTCGGCGATGAGAAGGCGACGCTCCCGCCTCCCCTGGAGGCGGCCATCCTTCTCGCTGATTAGACGCGGGGGAGGCGCGAGGTCCTGCGCCTACTCACACGTCCACACGTAGGAGTTCATATGTGACCGAGGCCGCCCGAGGTGCCACGCTGCCGCGTCGTATGCACGGGTGGTCTCAAATGTTCCGACTCCGAGGCGTGTATCGCTGGAGCGGATCTTCTTGTAAAACACGCCGGAGGGGCAAAGGCGGATGCCTCGGTAGCCCAAGCTACTCTGGGGGCGCGGCGGCATGGCGGGGCGCTGGAAGAGGGGGGGAGAAGGCGCATCGGCGGAGGGGCACTGGAAGAGGCGAGGAGAACGCACGGGCGGCAGGGTGCCGGAAGAGGCGAGGATGAAGGCGCAGCGGGAGGGAAATCGTGGCGGTTGGAGGGCGCTGGAGCGTGGCTTTGAACGAGCGCGCGCCCATTTTTTTCGTCCGCCTACTGGAACACACCGCTCGGCGTCTCGCGTGCCCAATTGGCGGTTTATCCAGCGCGCGGATATTTCGCGCGCCTCTTGGAGATCATAGTGGGGAGCATCATATACTAGTGGTGGTGTCTTAGCCAGTATCATGTACTCAGGAATAGAAACACGCTGATGTGGCACAGAATTAAAGAAGAGCGGGAGAGGGTTGAAGTAACATAGATAGATACCGTATCATATTAAATGATATGCTACTCTTTGTCATGAATGGCAATAAATATGATCACCTATGATACTACTCTATGATACTATGCACTGTAAAGGTAGTACCATACACTAGAATCATATGCATGATACTAATATAGGATACTTCCCACTATGAGTAGCTTAAGAGCAAGTACAGTAAGGTGACATAAGCAGGCTATAAGGACTCGAATATTATATTTTTGCTTAGTTGAAGGAGAGAGAAGAGAAGCGGGCTCTTGGTTAGTAGCTGGCTTTGACACGTTTCCGTCATATCTATAATTTTTAATTGTTTCATTCCAATATTCTACAACTTTGATATACTTTTGGCAACGTTTTATACTATTTTTGGGACTAACATATTGATTCACCGCCCAGTGCCAGTTCCTGTTTGTTGCATGTTTTTTGTTTCGCAGAAAATCCATATTAAACAAAGTCCAAACGCGATAAAAACTTATAGAGATTTTTTTTGGAATATATGTGATTTTTGGGAATTCGAATCAATGCGAGACGATGCCCGAGGAGACGGCAAGGCAGGGGGCGCGCCCCAGGGATTAGGGCGTGCCCTGGGCCCCAATGGCCACCGCGTTAGTCGGTTGGTGCCCTTCTTCGGCCGCAAGAAAGCTAATATCCGGATAAAAATCGTGTTAAAATTTCAGCCCAATCGGAGTTACGGATCTCCAGAAAATTTAAAAATGGTGAAAGGCCAGAATCTGGGAGCACAGAAACATAAGGAAACAGAGAGAGAGATCCAATATCGGAGGGGCTCTCGCCCTCCGCCGCCATTGAGGCCATGGACCAGAGGGGAAACTCTTCTCCCATCTAGGGGGAAGGTCAACGAAGAAGAAAAAGGAGGGGAGCTCTCTCCCCCTCTCTCCTGATGGCACCGGAACACCGTCGAGGCCATCATTGTGACAGCGATCTACACCAACAACTTTGCCGCCGTCATCTCCAACTCTCCCCCCCTCTATGGAGCGGTGTAATACCCCTTCTCCCTGCTGTAATCTGTACTTAAACATGGTGCTCAACGCTATATATTATTTCCCAATGATGTATGGCTATCCTATGATGTTTGAGTAGATCCGTTTTGACCTATGGGTTGATTGATGATCATGATTCGTATGAGTTGCATGTTTTATTATTGGTGTTGTCCTATGGTGCTCTCCGTGTCGCGCAAGCGTGAGGGATCCCTGTTGTATGGTTTGCAATATGTTCATAATTTGCTTATGATGGGTGGCGTGAGTGACAGAAGCACAAACCCGAGTAAGTAGGTTGTTTGCGTAGGGGAATAAAGAGTACTTAATACTTTAATGGTATGGTTGGGTTTCACCTTAATGATTTTTAGTAGTTACAGATGTTTGCTAGAGTTCCAATCATAAGTGCATATGATCCAAGATGAGAAACTATTTTAACTTATGCCTCTCCCTCATATAAAATTTCAATAACGATTACCGGTCTAGTTATCGATTGCCTAGGGACAAATAACTTTCTTGAGTTACAAAAATCTCTCTACTAAAACTAATTTAGTTGTTACTTTATCTAGACGTCCCCTAGATTTTATTTACGCGCTATTTATTATCTTGCAAACCTTTCCTACAACACCTACAAAGTATTTCCAGTTTCATAGTTGTTCTAGGTAAAGGGAACGTTAAGCGTGCGTAGAGTTGTATCGGTGGTCGATAGAACTTGAGGGAATATTTGTTCTACCTTAAGCTCCTCGTTGGGTTCGACACTCTTACTTATTGAGAAAGGCTACAAATGATCCCATATACTTATGGGTTATCAAGACCTTTTTCTGGCATCATTGCCGGGGAGCAATAGCATTGGGTGAGTATTCTCGTGTGTGCTTGTTTGCTTTATCACTGAGTTGATTTTATTTTCTGTTCTAAATTGTTCTCTGTCTTTAGTTATGGATATGGAACACAAAATACGAAAAAATATGTGTACTTGCTACTCATGGAGATGAGGAACCTCCTAAAACCCTCGATCCTCATTATGTGAAAGATATTATGAACTATTTTAATAATCCTGAGAAAACCCCATTCAATTATATAATGGGAGACACGTTGGATCAATGTGAATACTTAAGGGATTACCGCTTGACTCGAAAAGGGAAACTCTTATGGGCTAAAATTCATATGTTGCATTGGTATGCTCGGAATTTATGCCTGAGATATGATTATACTTGTTTCTCTAGGATGAAGGCTCCACACATTCCCTTTTCATGCAAATTTAACGATAATGAAACCCTATCTTCTTATGTTAATGGTAGATATGATTACTATGATGTGGAGAGAATAGAAGAATTTGTTGCTTTTAAGGTTGTTTATGAAATTGAATTTTTGTTTGAAAAGTATGAAGCTTTTGATGGTGATGTTGATAGGCCTGATTTTTTTGCTATACTTAAATATAGCAATGAGAATTATGAATACAATGCCGATATTGACGCGTTTATTGAGAAAGTCTCCGCTGTTCAAGAAGAGACTAATATTTTGCAGGAATCTATGGAAGAAGAAGTTGATGACACCGTGAGCTCATTAGATGAAAAAGATGATGAGGAGAGCAAAAACAAAAGGAGGAAGAGCGGATTAGCTACCTGTGCCCACCTTCTAATGAGATTAACTCTTCAACTCATACATTATTTAATTTCCCTTCGTGCTTACCGAAGGATTAATTCTATGATGATTGCTATGATCCCTTGGATTCGTTTGCAATATTCATTTTTTATGAACTTGATGCTTGCTATGCTTGTGGCCATGATACCAATATGAATGATGCTTATGGAGATGAGCTTGCTATAGTTCCTTATGTTAATAATGAAATTGTAACTATTGCACCCACGCATGATAGTTCGATTATCCTTTTGAATTCTCCCAACTACACTATACCGGAGAAGTTTGCGCTATGGAGATGAGCTTGCTATAGTTCCTTATGTTAATAATGAAATTTAACTATTGCACCCACGCATGATAGCTCGATTATCTTTTTGAATTCTCCCAACTACACTATATCGGAGAAGTTTGCGCTTATTAAGGACTATATTGATGGGTTGCATTCTACTATTGCACATGATGATTTTGATAAATATATTATGCATGTGCTTGCTACTCCTACTTGCAATTATTATAAGAGAGGAACTACATCTCCACCTCTCTATGTTTACAATACGATAAAATTACAAGAAACTGCTTATGCTATGTATTGGCCTTTACTTGATGTGCATGAATTGTTCTTTTATGACATGCCGATGCATACGAAGAGAGTTAAACTTCGTTGTTGCATGATATATATTACTTTGTGATCACTACTAAATTACAAATCATTGTTAATTAAAATTGGCTTTGATATACCTTGGGATCTGGGTGGATCCATTACTTGAGCACTATATGCCTAGCTTAATGGCTTTAAAGAAAGCGCTGCCAGGGAGACAACCTGGAAGTTTTTGAGAGTCATTTATTTCTATTGAGTGCTTTTAAAAGGTTTAAAAACAAAAAATAAAGTGGGGAACCTACAAATTTTCAAAAAGAAAAGTGAAAGTGAGAAAGACAAACACCGTTGAAGTCGGGGACATCCGTGAATTCATGCCCATGGATACTTTGTGAATCTCGATTACAGAAACTTTTCAACAAAAATAATTTTCCCATTGTACAATTAATTGTATTATAAAATTAATGTGCCAAGATTTGCCTTTAGGATGATTAAATTGTTTGTTTGGTTTGTGCAGTGCAAAAACAGAAACTTTGGCTATAGCGCGTGAATTTTTGTTTTCTATTGGAATGTCGAATGTTTATGAAACCTTTTGCACAGTACTTATATACGAATTTTTTATCTTGTCCTAATTGTTCAGAATTTTTGGAGTTACAAAAGTATGGTAGATTTCCAGATTGCTACAGACTGTTCTGTTTAAGACAGATTCTGTTTTTGATGCATTGTTTTCCTAGTTTTGATCAAACTGTCAATTTTATCGGTGGTACAAGCCATGGAGAAGTTATAATTCAATAGATACAGTGGAAAAATAAAATATGAATGAGTTTTCAACAGAATTTGAAGTGGTAATTTGCTTTATTAAACTAACGGATCTCACGAAGGTTTTGTAAAGTTTTGTGTGATTGAAGTTTTTAAGTTTTGGGTGAGATCACGATGGATGAAGGAATAAGGAGTGGCAACAGTCTAAGAATGGGGATGCCCGAGGCGTCCCAAGGTAATATTCAAGGACTCCCAAGCAACTAAACTTGGGGATGCCCCGGAAGGCATCCCTTCTTTCTGTTAACGATCATCGGTAATTTTACTTGGAGCTATACTTTTTTCGTCACATGATATGCGTAAATCTTGGAGCGTCGTGTGCTTTTTATTTTTATTTTAATAATGCACCATGCTGGTATGAGATAGTCCTTGGTTGAATTATAGAATGCTCTTTGCACTTCACTTATATCTTTTGAGTATGGCTTTATAGAATGCTTCATGTACTTCACTTATATAATTTGAAGTTTGGATTGCCTGTTTCTCTTCATATAAAAAACTGCCATTTGTAGAATGCTCTTTGCTTCACTTATATTTGTTAGAGGGTGGGCATATCTTTTGTAGAAATGATTAAACTCTCATGCTTCGCTTATATCTATTGCGAGAGTTGACAGGAATTGGTCGTTCACATGATTAGTCATAAAATCATACAGAAAACTTGTAGATCGTTGAATATGATATATTTGATTCCTTGCAATAGTTTTTGATATAAATATGGTGATATTAGAATTAGGCTAGTGAGTAATTATGGATTGGTAAGAATACTTGTGATTCCCGTAGCATGCACGTATGGTGAACTGTTATGTAACGAAGTTGGAGCATGAGGTATTTATTGATTGTCTTCCTTTTTGTGGAGGTCGGGATCGCGTGATGGTTAACTCCTACCAACCCTTCCCCTAGGAGAATGCGCATAGTACTTTGTTTTGATAGCTAATAGACTTTTAGAACAAGTATGTGAGTTCTTGATGACTAATGTTGAGTCCATGGATTATACACACTCTCACCCTTCCACCATTGCTAACCTTTCTAGTACCGCCCAACTTTCACCGGTGCATTACACCCAGCATGTACCTTCCTCAAAACAGCCACCATACCTACCTATTATGACATTTTCATAGCCATTTCGAGATATATTGCCATGCAACTTCCACCGTTTCGTCTATCATGACACGCTTCATCATTGTCATATTTCTTTGCATGATCGTAAGATAGCTAGTACGATGTTTACATTGCTTGCCCTTTTTGATGTCATTTGCTACGCTAGATAATTGCATAGCTCGGTACACCGCGAGAGGCATTCATATAGAGTCATACCTTTGTTCTAGTATCGAGCTATAATTTTGAGTTGTAAGTAAATAAGAGTGTGATTATCATCATTATTAGAGCATTATCCCATGTGAGGTTATCAAAATAAAAGAGGCCAAAGAAGCCCAAATAAAAAAGGGCCAAAGAAGCCCACCAAAAAAAGAGAAAAAAAGGAAAAAAATAAAAGAGAAAATAAAAAAATGAGAGAAAAGAGAGAAGGGACAATGTTACTATCCCTTTTCCACACTTGTGCTTCAAAGTAGCACCATGATCTTTATGACAGAGAGTCTCCTATGTTATCTCTTTCATATACTAGTGGGAATTTTCCATTATAGAACTTGGCTTGTATATTCCAACGATGGCCTTCCTCAAATGCCTAGTTCTTCATGAGAAAGCAAGTTGGATGCATACCCACTTAGTTTATTTTTGAGCTTTCATAAACTTATAGCTCTAGTGCATCCATTGCATGGCAATCCCTAATAACTTGCATTAATATCTATTGATGGGAATCTCCATAGCCCGTTGATACGCCTAGTTGATGTGAGAATATCTCCTTCTTTTTGTCTTCTCCACAACTACCATATTCTATTCCACCTATAGTGCTATGTCCATGGCTCACGCTCATATATTGTGTGAAAGTTGAGAAGGTTTGAGAATACTAAAGTATGAAACAATTGCTTGGCTAAAACCAGGGTTGTGCAAGATTTAAATACTTTGCATGGTGAAGATGGAGCATAGCCAGACTATATGATTTTGTAGGAATAACTTTCTTTGGCCATGTTATTTTGAGAAGACATGATTGTTTTATTAGGATGCTTGAAGTATTATTGTCTTAATGTCTAATGATAGACTATTGCCTTGAATCACTCGCGTCTTAATATTCATGCCATGATTAGATTATATGATCAAGATTATGCTAGGTAGCATTCCACATTCAAATTTATCTTTTTTTTATCATTTACCTACTCGGGGACGAGCAGGAAGTTAGCTTGGGGATGCTGATATGTCTCCCTCGTATCTATAATTTTTGATTGTTCCATGCTAATATTCTACAACTTTCATATACTTTTGGCAAATTTTTATACTATTTTGGGACTAACATATTGATCCAGTGCCTAGTGCCAGTTCCTGTTTGTTGCAATTTTTTTTCACGGAAAATCCATATCAAACAAACTCCAAACGCGATAAAAACTTACGAAGATTTTTTTGTAATATATGTGATTTTTGGGAATTGGAATCAACGCGAGACGATGCCCGAGGCGGTGGCAAGGCAGGGGGCGCGCCCTGGGCCCTTGTGGCCACCCCGTAAGGCGCTTGGTTCCCTTCTTCGGCCGCAAGAAAGCTAATATCCGGATAATAATTGTGTTAAAATTTCAGCCCAATCGGAGTTACGGATCTCCGGGAATTAAAGAAATGGTGAAAGGTCAAAATCTGGAAGTCGCAAAAATAGAAAGAAACAGAGACAGAGATCCAATCTCGGAGGGGCTCTCGCCCCTCTGCCGCCATGGAGGCCATGGACCAGAGGGGAAACACTTCTCCCATCTAGGGGGGAGGTCAAGGAAGAAGAAGTAGTAGGGGGGCTCTCTCCCCCTCTCTCCCGGTGGCACCGGAACACCGTGGGGCCATCATCGTGACGGCGATCTATACCAAGAACTTCGTCGCCGTCATCACCAACTCTCTCCTCCTCTATGCAGCGGTGTAATACCCCTTCTCGCCACTGTAATCTCTAATTTATGATGTTTGAGTAGATCCGTTTTGTCCAATGGGTTGATTGATGATCGTGGTTGGTTTGAATTACATGTTTTATTATTGGTGCTGTCCTATGGTGCTCTCCGTGTCGCGCAAGCGTGAAGGATCCCCGTTGTAGGGTTTGCAATATGTTCTTGATTTGCTTATGGTGGGTGGCGTGAGTGACAGAAGCACAGACCCAAGTGAGTAAGTTGTTCGCGTACGGGAATAAAGAGGACTTGATATTTTAATGCTATGGTTGGGTTTTACCTTATTGATCTTTAGTAGTTACGGATGTTTTCTAGAGTTACAATCATAAATGCATATGATCCAAGAAGAGAAAGTATGTTAGCTTATGTCTCTCCCTCATATAAAATTGCAATAACGGTTACCGGTCTACTTATCGATTGCCTAGGGACAAATAACTTTGTTTCGTTACAAAAAACACTCTAACAATACTAATTAGTTGTTTCTTTATCTAAACAGCCCCTAGATTTTATTTACGTGCTCTTTATTATCTTGTGAACCTTTCGTACGACACCTACAAAGTATTTTTAGTTTCAGACATGTTCTAGGTAAAGCGAACGTTAAGCGTGCGTAGAGTTGTATCGGTGGTCGATAGAACTTGAGGGAATATTTGTTCTACCTTTAGCTCCTCGTTGGCTTCGACACTCTTACTTATCGAGAAAGGCTACAACTGATCCCCTATTCTTGTGGGTTATCAGGCTCTAGCACGAGCCCCAAGACACTTTTTGAGGCTGTAAGCTGAGCTAACTACTAATAAAGTAGTACACATATAAAACCTACTATTGTACATGCCGGCTACAAGGTTGGCTCTAGATGACATGCCTACTCCTTATAACTTGGCTATATTATTAACCATGCTCTAAGGGTGTTGTGTTCCATGTAGCCTTTATCTCCTCGTCTTTTTCAATGTCATATAGTCGGAATGCATTGTTACTCAGGACTTGGGAGATTATGAATGGTCCTTCCCAAGGGAGAGCGATTTTGTGGAATTTCTTTTGTCGCAGTCGGAGAACCGGCCAGGCCGCTGACTGTGAAGATACGCCCACGCACTTGCCGACTATGATACCTTTGCAACGTTTGTTGATAAAGAAGAGACTAAACAAGGGCGAGCTATCGAGCTTCTTCCAGGAGATCGAGTCCATCCTAGCACACCTCTTCTGCTTCAGCTTCTATGTACGCCAGTATGCTAGGACTTCTTGAATCAGGTCAATAGCCCTTGGTATTTGTACCACTCCATCATTCTCTACTCGTGTTGACTGCTTCGGTTGGTCTTTGTTGACAAAAGGATTTTCCACAACAGTCGGCTCATGCAATTGTTCTGGGAAAATGTCGGGTGGAACTGGTCATTGAGTGGAACCAATCTTAGCTAGTGAATCGGCCGCTTCATTCTCCAGTCTCGAGATGTGAACCAACTCCAATAAAGCCTTCAAATTTCCCTTCCAATTTCTGGATGGCTGCACAATAAGCAGACATTGATTCGCTCCTAACGTCCCACTCTTTCATCATTTGCTGGACGACGAGATCCGAGTCGCCACGGACCAGCTGGTGGGTAATGCCGAGTGAGACTGCTATTCAGAGTCCATATAGGAAGCCTTCATACTCTGTTGCATTACTGGATGCTATGAAGTGGATCTGTAGGACATAACTTAGCTTGTCACCCTTAGACAAAATGAGGACTGCTCTAGCCCCCGCGCCAGCCAACATCTTTGATTCATCAAAGTACATAATCCAATTCTTCGAGTGTAGCAGGGTGGGTGGATCATGGGATTAGGTACATTCAGCAACAAAATTAAGGAGGGCTTGTGACTTGATTGCTTTCCTTGGCTCACAATTCAAGTCGTATGGAAGCAGCTCGATCACCCATTTGGCCACTCGGTTAGTGGCATTTCGATTGTTAATCATATTCAAGAACGGGGTCTAACTATCCACAGTAATTTGGTGTACCTGGAAATAATGAGCCAGCTTCCGCGCCGCCAGGAAGATGCAGACATGGTAGCTTCTGGAAGTGTAGGTATCTTTGCTTTGAGTCGGTGAGGACCTCGCTCAGATAATATGTAGGCTGTTGTACCTTTTGTACCTTGCCTTCTTCTATTTCTACTATGAGGACCATACTGACCACTCGGTTGCCACGAGGTAGAGGAGCATTGGCTCTGACTCCCGTGTAGATTGCTACTCCCGTAGGAATTTTTGGATTCCCCGAAGAGGAAAGGTGATGTAGCATAGCAGCAGAAAGTATTTCCCTTAGTTAACTAACGTTTATCGAACCAGTAGGAGGCAGCACACTAAAAATGTTATCAGTACCTGCACACAAACAAATAAAATTGCTTAGGCAAGGGGGCATCCCTCCCGTTGTTTTTGCCAGTTACAAGATTAAAAGCAGATAGTGATAGGCAAAGTGGCAAAAATAGTAAAGAGCAGATAAAGAGCAACTGTAGAAGCTTTTTGTATTAATGAAAAAATAGATCCGGGGGCCATAGGTTTACTAGTGGCATCTCTCTCGAAAGAATAACAACGGTGTGGTAGAAGACTACGAACTGCATACAACAATATCGACCAACATATAGTACCATATTGCCAACATTTTAAGGAAACATGGATTAAGTTCTGTTTCGTTTAATTTCTGGCACCCAATATGTCCACTTTCTAGCAAAGGTCATAGGCCTTTCTCTACAATTTTTTAACTTTTTATGGACAAGCTACTTAATTATCTTTTCTTCTAGTGGACAATACTCACTCTTAATCCACAAACTGATATGAGAGTTGTTCTGAGAAGACACCGCCTGTTGTCATAGGGGGTCGTCCTTCTTCTTCTCTCCCTCTTACACTTTAGTAAAGCAGGAGGAGAAGTGAAGGACGGCCATCACCGACAGTCAAAATTACAACAGGTGAGTGAGTATACACCATATATACAACCACTTGAGAGATGGGCCGCCTGATGACATAGGGTGTCGCTCTTCTCTCTCTTCCTCTCTAAGACCTTGATAAAACAGGAGACCTTGGTAAAGCACGAAGAGAGGGGGAAGAAAGGCCATCACCGATGGTTGTAATTATAGTGAGTGAGTTAGTATACACCATATATACAACCACTTAAGAGCGAGAAGTGTCCACCCGAAGGACAAATATGGACTTTTGTCGTAACAGTTATTTCTTTGTTATTGTCATAAACCTTCTTTAGTGAAAAATGTCTTTTATCTAAATGCTCGCTGAAACACACCAGAAAATCCTCAGTTTTGCAGAGTTTCGCAATCTACTGAATCAAGCATGAAATTTTTCTCAGCTATAACAAGCCACCGTGTGCACGTGTTCCGTTGGTGTCCTTCCATCCCACAGTTCTTGCATTTGCCATGTCTTTGTCATTTCTTGGGGTCATCCTCAGTTAAAGGCAGGTGGCTTGCTTGTGACCTTCGCGTCGACAAATGCTGCAGAAACATTTTAGCTTGCTCAGCCCCTCATAAGGAACCTTCTCTTTGCTTTTAGTTGGACGCCGGAGACCTCTCTGCTTGTCCCGTTGGCAGGGTGGTCACGCGCAACAAGCGCCTCGGCGTCCCAGAGTAACGATTCATCTTCCGCGTCATCGTCCGCTCCGGCATCGGCGAGGAGAGCTACTGCCCGCGCAGCATCCTGGAGGGCCGCGAGGAGTTGCCCACCCACCAGGACGCGCTGGACGAGATGGACGCCTTCTTCGACGAAGCCATCGCCGAGCTCTTCGCCAGGAGCGGCGTCGCGCCCCGCGACGTCGACGTGCTGGTCGTCAACGTCTCCTTGCTGGCCCCCGCGCCGTCGCTCGCCTCCAGGATCGTGCGCCGCTTCGGCATGCGCGAGGACGTCGCCGTGTACAACCTCTCCGGCATGGGGTGCGGCGCCAGCCTGATCTCGCTGGACCTCGCCCGCAGAGCGCTGCGCACGCGGCCAGCGTCGCTAGCTCTCGTGGTCTCGTCCGAGTCCATGGCTCCTAGCAGGTATGCCGGCACGGAAGAGTCCATGATGATGGGCAACTGCCTCTTCCGCAGCGGAGGCTCCGCCGTGCTGCTCACCAACAACCCGTCGCTGCGCGGGCGCGCCAAGATGTCTCTCCGCCATCTCGTGCGCGCAAACATAGCCGCCGACGACCAGGCGCACGCGTGCGCGCTTGCAGCGGGAGGACGGCGACGGACACATGGGGATCAGCCTCAGCAAGGATTTGCCGAAGGCCGCTGTCCGGGCCATGACCCTGAATCTACGGCGCCTCGTCCCACGCGTCCTCCCCGTGTCCGAGTTGCTGCGGTTCGCCGCCCACTACCTATCTAGCAAGCTTCTATCCCACTCTTCCATGCAGGTGACGGCAGACGGACGACTTCCCAAGGTCAACTTTAAGACCGGCGTGGAGCACTACTGCCTCCACCCCGGCCGCGCCGCCGTCGTCGAGGCTGTACGGGAGAGCCTCGGTCTCGACGCCCACGACGTGGAGCCTGCGCTGATGACACTGCGCCGGTGGGGGAACGCGTCCGCCAGCAGCCTCTGGTACGTGCTGTCGTACATGGAGGCCAAGGGGAGGCTGAAGAAAGGGGAGAGGGCGCTCATGCTCACCTTCGGCTCCGGATTTAAGTGCAACAGTTGCCTGTGGGAGGTGACCGGCGACATGGCTGACAAGGGCGCGTGGGCAGACTGCATCGACGACTACCCACCGCCACCGGAGAGCGCCACTACCAACCCGTACATGGACAAGTACAGCTGGGTTAACCAAGTCGACACACCAGTGTTATAGCTATATATATGTGCTGTTAACCTTGTTGCGTTAGCTCGAATATCGTAAGGGGGTGTCTGTATGCATCATCATTTGCAGGTCCCGTGTGTTTGCGTTGTATAGCATGATTCGTACGTACTCTCGGTCTTTCATCAGACCCAGGTATGCTGGGACTGAGGATATATACCTAGTACTGTACATTGCAATAAAGCCTCTCCACATGTTCGGTTCGTGAGTAATAGTGTAACATGCAACCACATGGTATGTGTGGTAAGCAATTTCATATTTGAAATGATGCTGTTGAGTTATGAGGCTTTATTTAAGTGGTGATTTAGATAATAGAGAATAGAAGTAGATGTAAAATACAAAAAAAAAATAGTGTAACATGCATCTATATAGTATATGGGCCTGTTTCATTAGAATGGTTTTAAATTTAACTAGGAATAGAAAAAAACCCATCTTCCATACTAGAGCTATTGTTTTGTTTGAAACTTTCACGTGGGGGAAAGGCTTCCAGACTGGAATATGCATTTCAAAGGGATCCGAAAAACGGATGAGAGTTTTACAGTCTCGAATAATCATCAATGGGAAAGGTGATTCCTTCCGCCACAGACCGGCGTTATCCCAGAGCCGAAGGTAAACGATGCATCTATAAGCTTAGATTGTCTAGATTTTTTTTCTGATAACACTAGTGTTTAAGTCAAGGACATGAAAACCTTTTGCGTTGCACGCGGCTCAAGTTGTCTATAAAATGATTAGAATGATGAAGGTGGTGACTGAGGCTGGTAGTTCTGCTGGAGTTTGTTCATGTCAAAATATCATCGAGTGCATCGGTTAGAGGATTGGCTGAAGCCAATCGAATGCCAAACCGCAGCCCCGTGTGGTCAGGAGAAGAACATGCATGTGATTCCTGTCTCCCACTGCAACATTGCATCAAAGGCAAGTTTGATCGCTGATTATTGTCTTCTGGTGTAGTTTATGTCGCGTGTTTGGTTGATCGAGAGTTAGCTGCCATCCCAATATCTTGAACTCGAGAAATTATTTTGGCTGGCTGCTAACCGGAGCTAAACTTCTTGCCATTGGCGTGAAAGTGTGATGATGATAAACTCTGATCGATCGTGTTCATGACCTAGATGAGGACAACGATGGAAATAATGCGAGCAGCTGATCTAAAAATGCCGGTTCCAATGGGGAGGATACAGAGGATACACCCCTCGTCAAGATCTAAAGTTTTCACGCGTCCACCTATCAAGTCTTTACACAAGAAAGTGAAAATTATTGCGGCGTCCTGTATCCTCTTTATATAAATAAATAGATAATTAGCTACCGCTAATTAATATATTTCTCTTAACATGCGAGCTTGTTACCTCAGCAAACAACATAAATAGGAAACGGGCTGCCTCAACAAGGAACCATGGATAGAAAAAGACCCACCTCAACATTAAACATTCATGAGAAATTCTATTCCTTTATGCTATTTATATTTAATAAATAGTTTACAACTGTACAATAAACAAGCTCAATAAATAAAATGTATTTTCTGAATTATTTTTGATTTTCTTCTTGACCGGGTGCAGATGAGCCTTGGATCAGAAATGGATATTCGACCTGTACCATTTATTTGCATAATGTTAACTCAAATATTCATGTTTCGTACACAATAAAGCTTTAAATATATTACAACTGATCCCTGCAGTATATGCACCATTTATTTTCATACTGTTAACTCTAATATTCATGTTTCGTACACAATAAAACTTTATTGAAATATATTACAACTGATCCCTGCAGTATATGTACCATTTATTTGCATACTGTTAACTCTAATATTCATGTTTCGTACACAATAAAACTTTATTCAAATATATTACAACTGATCCCTGCAGAAACATGCAGGGTGCCATTAATAATAAAAGAGCCCAACTCATTGCACGAACTAAAATCTAGGATGAAGCTACCAACTTAAACCTTCAAACCAGGACACAACATGTGCTGCACATTTTTGGGTGGTTCAAAGCATTTAATTAGAGTTATCCATGAGAAAATTAACGTGCCACATGACAGTCAAAAAATGGTGGTTAGTGTTCTTTGTCTTGCTACAAAATTAATCTACACAATACAAGTTGCGCTTGACATGGTTTTATTTTGTTGGGTCAACTTTAGTCCGTTAATCGAAGACAATGTACATACGAGTTTCGTTGGAATTTACTCCAAACTTCAAAAATAAGAAATTCCCAGTAAGCTTACTGTGTGTTGCTCTTTTCAATTTTGATACTCCAATGAATAATAAGAAATTTCCCAGACTCTTATATTGGTTATGAATTTCTATGGTATCTTCGCATGATAGTGATTTTTGTATGCGGCAAACTTGCAAGGCGCATCTTTTGCCGTCAGGATGAGTGGACCAAACATCTGTTTCCTGAGTGTAATAAGTTCACACGAGCTGTATGGTCGATCATTTGGAACGCATAAAGTTTGTATTCACGTAATAGTGTGCATATCCATTTTGAAAAGAAAAAAATAGTGTGCATAATATTTTTAGCACACGGTTTTAGGGTATCTATGAAGAACTTTATCCCATGTCCAAGTTGGGCTCTAAGAATGATGTGTTTTTTGACGAAAAATAATATATTCTTCTTCACTGTAGTTTGTATGTACGCTAATGTAAACAGTGGCTTCGTACAGGTCCATGGTCATCGGGCGGAGCAGGGTGCTGTCTATGGCAGTGTGTACTAGTTTGGAACAAGTAGCCATTAGCCAACACAGTTTTACTCTCCATGGATGACGATTTATTCCACACATTTCCCTAAGAAAAAATTACTGCACACATCAATCACCTTATAACTTAGACAACCTTCTTCTTTCTTATTTTTCCGCGTCAAATGAGTTGATTTTATTTTTATTAGTTGCTGATTGGTTTGGGTTGTGTGCATCATGTCATTGGTAGAAGCCATGTATGTACTAGAAATGAGCCAATAAAATCCCCTTATCGAATAACATGAGATTGTCCTATGTGAAGAATAACTGCCCATCTTCTTGTCTGCATCAACTCCAACCAGGCAGCTGGATGCAGCTTTTTTTGATTTTGAATTGTTTGGTTTTGTGCAAACACTGTTAGGCTTGCATGGCGTGGTGCTCAAAGCAGCTCTGGGGCTGGCTATGAGAGAACGCTTAGATCGACCATTTTTTCACAGCCAGCCCATGCGATGGTTTGCATATTTTATGTTCCACTCACCACCCTAATCACCTTCACATGATCCCTTGTAATCTACACAGTAATGCTTCGATTCGAATAAGCTCTACGCGAAAAAGATGCACATCAACATTGTGGTTCCATTCAGATGATTGGTTCCTAACTTCATGGATTGTATATCTTGAAATTCATGCTAATATTTGCACATCCTTAAGATGAATTTTGGTAAATATTCGAACCAGGTCGACTGTTTCCTTTGACACTATCGCATCTTGTTGTTTCACATGACTTTTGTGTTGCGTGTTTTCTGTTTCGACGATCATAGATGAGTAGATCTACATCTCCTATAATACCACATAAACGTGTTCATGTGTGCATGTTATGAAAACTAATAAATTTTGACAAAAATCTTCGCACCTGGTCGACTGTTTGAGATTTCCTTTGACACTGCCTCAGCTCATAGTCTCACATGACTCTTCTATTGTACATTATTTGTTTCGACGGTCGTAGACAGGTCGATTTATGTTTCCCTACTGACTGTAAAGATATGACACACCTATGCATCAGACAACTGAAAAACGATTTGCACCTAGTTGGTTTCCTGACCGTTGGATGAGCACCCGTGGGCTGATACACCTTCTTCCTTCAGCACCCTATTTCCGCGTGAGGTAAGTTCACCACATGGATAAGAGGTGAGATTAATCGTTTGTGCGTACGTAACCAAACAACAACATGTTGCATCTGAGAAAATGCTTGTAACCAAACAATTATGTGTGTGTTTCTTCTAAGTTGAGGAGGATACATGGTACCAAACTATCTGCACAACATAGTTTTTACCATGTATTCACTTAGCAAGGCCCAACTCAGTCAGACTCATAGGAGACGTCATAATGTTACATGCTACCGACCAGGCCATTAGTTTCAAGCAAGACTCGTGTTTTTTTTTGGCGAATCGCCGTTGATTTTAAGATTATTGCATTTCTTGGAGAGCTGTGTTTT
>NC_041386.1:672351648-672355631 GCF_002162155.2 Triticum dicoccoides | reverse complement strand
ATGAGATAAAAAGAACATTTTGTTTAGAGGTTGGGTGGTTCGGTTGATAGCATCTTGATATTAATATATTATCATTTCCTGGAAGAAACATGTACTCTCCCTGTCCGGTGAAGAATGTACTTCTATCTTCGCAGTGCACTTTAAAGTACAACAAAATGTTTCTCCCTTATCACATGGTAATCAAGACCAATAACATTCTACACATGGTCTCCTTAATTTCTGAATGTACTTAGCTTATTGGGGGTTGAGTAATTGAAGAGGAGAGAGATGGTGGCTTGCACCTTTCCAATGCATTTTTACTCTACTCCATAATTTATCCAAAAATTTCTATTTGTGCACTTTTCACCGGACGTGGGGAGTACATATTATGCAAAGTCTGAAAGTTAAACTACTTTCTTTGATCTATATTAATTATCGCTTATTTAGTTTAATGTTGTATTAAAGTTCTACTAAATGATCGACAATTAATATATGGAGTATTTAATTTGCTGTTGCGCCAACAAATTGATGCTTTGATAAGATAATTGAAGCTCCCATATTATTTTTGTTGCTTGGGATCAATTTATGATCATGTGTGCACTGCCCTTTAATTACAGCCCACGGCTTATAAGCTAGCTAGGGACTTAGCTTTGCGCCTAGACTCGTACCAGTTAGTACAACTTATGTCCATTATTATTAATATAATGGACATTTTTATCGTTTTATAGGCGTTGCACTATAGCTGAGTCCACGTTTGTGTGCTGTCGTGCCGGCGTTCCCTCTTGGCCACCAACGATTTCTCTATAGCCGGGTTGTTCACTGGACTCTAGCTGCATTGGTTATCAGGCAAGATGGTGTCGTTTTGGTCGTTTTTCTGTTTTTTGTTGTGCCCTCGGCCCCTGCTGGCGCCATTCCATCCGGTGCTTTTTCGCGTCTATTTGTCTCTTAATGCTTTGCGTCCTTAGACTTGGCATCCGAAAGAGACCGGAGATGAGCTCTACTGGATGAGAATAATTTTACTGTCCTTGTTTCTCACATAAAGGAACACAAAATGGTTATACTACTTCACCTGGCTAGCTACATAGGCCTTATTAATGGAAGCAAGACTAAATAAATACAGGGACGGGTTTACAGTTAGCGGTAAACCATCACAAAAACCATAACTCAGGCGCTTCCCGCACCGGCCACCCGCGATTGATGTAAGTATATTTGACTTTTTGTCTTTTTTATTCTTTTTGTTTCTATGGTTTCCTTTTCCCCTTTCTTTGGTTAGTTTTTTTCTATGGTTTGCTGCACCTCTTTCAGCCTGTCTATTTTTCTCGATGCTTGCGTCTTCGACTTGGCATCCGGAAGAGACAGAAGATGAGTTCTACTGGATGAGAATAAGTTTATTGTCCTTGTTTCTTCAGTAATAGAAAGCAAAATGGTTACTACTACTTCATCTGGCTACTTTACATAGGCACTAGTAGTAGAAGCAAGCCAAATAAATGCGGGGACAGGTTTACAGTTAGCAGTAAACCAGCGCAAAACCCATAACTCGGGCGCTTCCCGCACCAGCAAGCATCCATATTGGCAGGTCTTTTTTTTATTTGTTATCTTTGTTCTTTGTATTTTGGTTCTTCTTTATTTGGTTTCTTTTATCGATTTTTTAGGTGTTTTACACAGTATTTTTTGGTTCATTTCGTCTGGCGATTTTTTGTGTATCTATTTGTCTCTTGATGCTTGGCGTCTTCGGCTTGGCATCCAGTAGGGACAAGAGATGAGCTCTACTAGGAGTAAATGACTTTATTGTCCCTGTTTCTTTCGTAAAGGAACACAAAATGATTACTACTTCATCTGGCTAGCTATTTAGACCCCAGTAGTAGAAGCAAGACTAAATAAATATAGGGACAGGTTTACAGTTAGCGGTAAACCATGGCAAAACTTATAAGGCCTCTTTCCAATGCATGGGTGCTTAAATAAGGTGCTAAGTGCATTTAAAATCTTAGCAACTAGTCTCCACAATGCATAGGTGCTTAGCTTTGGTAGCTAAGCTTTCCTCGTTGAATTGTTTAATAATTAAACTCCCTCATGTATTGGTTGATAGTCTTTTACCTAGGTTCACGTGGTTAGCACCGATCGTTTCTGGGTCACCATAATATTCTCTCTCCTCTTTAATTGCTTTGCCACATCATTTTTTGCCTATGTGGCGTCCTTAGCACCTGTACATCTTGAAGCACTGGGAAGGACCTAAGGCCCTTCCCAGTGCTCCATGTTGGACATGTGCTAAGCATGCCACATGAGCTACAAAGTGACATGGCACAACAATTAAAGAGGAGAGAGAGAGAGCACTTTGGTGACTCCAGGAAGAACCATTGCCAAGCGCGTGTACCTAGGCAAACCACATAAATAAAAGAAGCTGGCCAATGCATGAGAGAGTTTAGGTGCTGAATCATTTAATAAAATGGGCTTAGCAACAACAAGTTAAGCACCTATGCATTGGGGAGTTGAGTTGCTAAAGTATTTAATGCACTTAGCACCTCATCTAAGCACCATTGCATTGGAAGAGGTCTAACTCTGGCGCTTCCTGCACCGGCCACTGTCGATTGGCGTAGGTCTTTTTGACCTTTTTTCTTTTTTATTCTTTTTGTTTTAGTTCTTGTTTCTCCTGTTTCCTTTTCCAATTTTTTGTTAGTTTTTTCATGGTTTTTCTTGTTTCATGCTATCTATCACAAGTCGATCTTCCAGCTTCCGCTAACCCTAGTCGCCGCCTCGGGCCACCGGCGCCGCCGTGATCTCCCGCTGCCGCCGCCGCCGCCCCAAGGCGCCGCCTCCACCTCTCCTCCCCGCGCGCCCTCCCTCCACCGCACGCCTCCCTTCCCACGCCGCGCCGCCTCTCCCCGCCGCACCGCCTGACTCCCGCCGCCGCACCACTCCCCCTCAGCCATGCCCCCGCCTCCCTCCCCACGACCCCGCCGCCATGTCGTCCAACGCCTCCACCTACTCCAACCCCTTCGCCGTCGACCCCACCGAGATCCGCGACATCAACATCCACGCACGCGTCCCAGTCATCCTCGATGCCTCCAACTCCACGTACTTCACGCTGAAGGGAAGACGTACTTCACGCTGCTCTTCCGCGAGAACAATCTCGTGGACCACGTGGATGGCACCGTGGACTCCCGCGCCATGGTGGACGATGCCGAATGGACCGCGATCGATGCCACGATCATCCGGTGGTTCTTTACCACCATCTCCAAGGACTTGTTCCACACGGTCGTGAGCGCCGACAACGACGCCCGCGCCATGTGTGTCAAGTTGAACGGCCTCTTCACCGACAACAAGCTTCAGCGCCGCGTTTTTTGCAGCAGGAATTTTTTGACTGTCACCAGGATAAACAGTCCATTGAAGACTACTGCCACCACCTGAAGACGTTGGGGGACGAGCTACGTGACATTGGAGCCAAGATGGACGACGACCTCCCCCTCAGCACGCTCACCGCCGGCCTCAACGAGGACTTCGGCAACGCCACCTCCAAACTCACCTTGATGCCGGAGCCCTCCTTCCCCAAGTTTGTGGCGTACTTGAGGTTGGAGGAGCGCCGGGTGAAGGGGGTCAAGAAGCGTGTGCAGCACCACGCCCTCGCTGCCGGCACCTCACGCGGCGCCCCTCCACCAGCCGCCCCACCTGTGCCGCGCCAGCAGCCGCCGCCCCCCGCGCCTCCGGGGTACTTCTCCCTCCCGCCCGTGCCTCCTGCCCCTCCTGCTGCCCCCCCAGTAGCAGGGTGGCCGGCGCCGCGGCAACCGCCGTGGGTGCGGCCGTAAGCAGCAACAGGCGCTGGGGGGCCCCTCGCCAGTAGCAGCAGCAGGTTACTCCCCCATGGACATACGGCACCAACCCGTGGACAGGCGTCGTCCACGCGTACTCCATGCCGGTGCCTCGGGCTCCGGCTCCGGGCATCCTTGGCCCCCACCCGGCGGGTCACCAGGCCCTCTTTGCCGCGCAGAACGCCGTTCCTTACAGCGGCT
>NC_041386.1:672347477-672351326 GCF_002162155.2 Triticum dicoccoides | reverse complement strand
ACGGGTCCGCGCCAGCCTATGGCACCGCCGCCGTGCCGGTTTATGGGACCGCGCCTGCCTATGGCGCCGCCGCTCCGGCATTCGGGGCTGCTCCCGCGCCGGCCTATGAAGAATTCTACCCTCCTTAGGTGCCGCCGCCGTGGGACCCGGCCTTGCTCGCCGCACTGCACTCCGCCCGTCACCGAGCTCCTATGGTGGCGTTGGTGAGTGGTACATGGACTCGGGCGCCACTGCTCACATGACTGCTCATCCCGGTAACCTCACGTCTGCCACTCCCGTTCATACTCCCACCCATATCACCGTTGGTAACGGTTCCTTCCTACCCATTACTCACGTTGGTCATATGTCTTTTCCTTCTACTTCCACTCTTGTGCATATGTCTAATGTTCTTGTGTCTCCTGACTTAGTCACTAATCTCGTTTCCGTCCGTCGCCTTGCTCATGAGAATCCTATAACTATTGAATTTGACGATATCGGTTTTTCTGTGAAGGACGCCCGTACACGGATGGTGCTCCACCGATGTGATAGCCCGGACGAGATTTACCCAGTGCATCCCTCCGGCGCCACCACCACCCGTCGCCCCGCCGCCTTCGCCGCCAGTGTCAATCTTTGGCATGCCCGTCTTGGTCATCCCAACTCCACCGTTATGCGTCAGATTCTTCAGAGTTTTTCCTTCTCATGTAATAAGGTCGACGATCACACTTGTCAGGCTTGCCATCTTGGCAAGCACGTCCATCTTCCCTCCAGCGAGTCTACAAACATTTCCACCTTTCCGTTTCAGTTATTGCATAGTGATGTTTGGACGTCCCCGGTTGCTAGCAACACGGGCTATTTATACTATGTGGTGATATTGGATGATTTTACTCATTATGTGTGGACCTTCCCTCTCCGTCGCAAGTCTGACGCTCTTGCGACACTCACCGCTTTTTATTCATATGTCACCACACAGTTCGGTCATCGTATTCTCGCCTTGTAAACTGACAACGGCAAGGAGTTTGACAATGCCGCCATCCGCAATTTACTTGCGTCTCACAACACCATCTTTCGCCTCACCTTCCCCTACACGTCTCTGCAGAGTGGTCGCGCCGAGCGCGTCCTTCGCACGCTGAATGACTGTGTCCGCACGTTGCTCTTCCACTCCTACGTGCCTCCTCAGGTCTGGCCGGACGCGCTCGCGACCGCCAGCCTACTCATTAATATCCGCCCCTGTCGTTCCCGCTGGAACTACACCCCTCACTAGCTCCTCTTCGGTGCGGTTCCATCTTATGATGGTCTTCGCATTTTCGGATGTCTCTATTATCCTAGCACCGCATCCACTTCTTCTCACAAACTCGCGCCCCTGTCCCTTCCTTGCATCTTTCTTGGCTATCCTCCCAACACCAAAGGTTACCGGTGCTATGATCCAGTCTCTCACCGCGTTTTCACTTTGCGGCATGTGTACTTTGATGAGCTCGTGTTCCCGTTTCAGCAGGTACCGTCACCTTCGGAGTCTTCTACAGCGCGGTTCGTCCCTGCCACCACCTCTGGCGGACCGCCCAACCACGCCCCGGGTCAGGTCCTGCCTGCGCTCCCCACGCCGGCAGCCCCTGACGCTGCGGCTCCTGCCGAGGTCCCCAACGCAACGGCCTCCTCGGCCGCCCCCGCCGTCACGGCCCCCGTTGCCGCGGCCCCCTCGGCCAGCCCCGCTGCGGCTCTCGCGGCTGCCCCCGACGCGGCTCTCGCCTTAGCCCCCGCCATGGCCCCTTTTGTCGTGGCCCCACCACCGCGGCTGCACCCCTCACCGATGTGGTCACTCGGGCTTGGACTGGGACGCTGTGTCCCAGCACACGCTACCTGTCGGATGAGTACGCGTGCGCGGCTTCTACCTCAACACCATCCCCGCTCCCCACCTCCGCTCGCGCAGCCCTTCGGGATCCGAACTGGCTAGCTGCGATGCGTTAGGAGTTTGACGCCCTGCAGCACAACTGTACGTGGCAGCTTGTCCCGCGGCCACCACGTGCCGATTTCATCCCTGGCAAGTGGGTCTTCCGCCACAAGACTCGCCCTGGCGGTTCTCTCGAGCGCTACAAGGCGTGTTGGGTGGTGCGCGGCTTTCGCCAGCGCGCCGGCGTGGACTTCACCGACACCTTCGCCCCGGTTGTCAAACCGGGCACGATTCGCGCTGTTCTCCAGCTTGCTGTTTCTCGCGCTTGGCCTGTCCACCAGCTCGATGTGTCTAATGCTTTCTTGCATGGCCATCTCGACGAGCAGGTGTTTTGTCAGCAGCCGACTGGTTTCGTCGACACCACCTATCCGGACCACGTGTGCTTGCTCTCCCGTTCTCTATACGGGTTGAAGCAGGCGCCTCGGGCCTAGTACCAGCGGACCGCGGCCTTCCTCCAACAGAAGGGGTTCCGGTCCACATGGTCCGATGCCTGCCTGTTTGTCTACCACCAGGGCCCCAACACCACGTGCCTCCTACTGTATGTCGACGACATCATCCTGACTGCGTCCTCGCCAATGCTTCTTCAGCAGATCACAGCTCGCCTCGACACCGAGTTCGCCCTCAAGGACTTGGGGGCTCTCTACTACTTCTTCGGCATCGAGGTCGTGCGCCGGGCTACTGGCTTCTTCCTTAACCAGCAGAAGTACGCCTACGAGCTTCTGGAGCGAGCGGGCATGCTTAACTGCAAGCCTGCTTCCACGCCTGTTGATACGAAGGCTAAGGTGTCCGCCGTCGAGGGCTCTCCAGCGTCCGACGCTCCCTTCTACCGCTCCATCGTCTATGCGCTTCAGTACCTCACACTGACGCGTCCAGACATTCAGTATGCTGTCCAGCAGGTGTGCCTTCACATGCACGCTCCTCGTGACACCCATTGGGCTCTCGTGAAACGTATACTTCGGTACATACGTGGCACCACAGCCATGGGTCTCACCCTGATGGCCTCGCCGGACACCAGCCTTGTCGCCTACTCTGACGCCGACTGGGCTGGGTGTCCCGACACTCGACGCTCCACTTCCGGCTACTGTGTCTACCTCGGGCCCTCTCTGATTTCGTGGTCGTCTAAATGACAACCCACGGTATCACGATCGAGCGCCGAGGCCGAGTATCGGGCCGTGGCCAATGCCATCGCGGAGTGTTCATGGCTACGACAACTACTTCAGGAGTTGCTATGTGAGGTCACCAAGGCGACGCTCGTCTACTGCGATAACGTCTCCGCGGTGTACCTCGCTGCCAACCCTGTCCATCACCGACGGACGAAGCACATCGAGCTCGACATCCACTTCGTCCGGGAGCACATCGCACTTGGTTGTGTTCGTGTTCTACATGTGCCCACCGATCAACAGTTCGCCGATGTGATGACGAAGGGACTACCCACCTCGACTTTCGAGGGCTTTCGGTCCAGTCTTTGCGTCACCAGCGACGTTTCGACTGCAGGGGTGTTGAACATGTGTACATGTACGTAGGTCTGGTTCCTGTATGCAGTACCTGTAGTATCTGTCTCCCTCTGTATGTTCGTGTATGTTAGGAGACAAGATGCCGGTGGCACCCCTTGTACCTATATATATGTGCCTATTGCACGATCAATCAATTATCGATGCACCAAATCATTCTCTACAGTCTCTTAATGATTGGCATCTTCGACTTGGCATCCAGAAGAGATAGGAAATGAGCTCTACAGGATGAGAATGAATTTATTGTCGTTGTTTTTTGGGTAAATGAACACAAAATGGTTACTACTTCATCTGGCTAGTTACATACGCCCTAGTAGTAGAAGCAGGCCTAAATAAATGCAGGGATGGGTTTACAGTTCGTGGTAAACCAGCGCAAAACCCATAAACCCAGGCGCTTCCCTCACCGGCCAACAA
>NC_041386.1:672321460-672346988 GCF_002162155.2 Triticum dicoccoides | reverse complement strand
TTTTGGTTCTTGCATCTTTGGTTTATTTTACCCTTTTTTGTTAGGTTTTTTACTCTTTTTTTGTTCATTTCACCTGGTTCTTTTTTGCGTCTCTATTTATCTCTTAATACTTGCCGTCCTAGACTTGGCATCCGGAAGAGACAAGAGATGAGCTCTACTTGATGACAATGAGTTTATTGTCCTTGTTTCTTCCGTAAAGGAACACAAAATAGTTTTTTTTTAGGCAACCCTGCTAAACTTTTTATTCATTCGTCACAATGTTTACATGGACGAAGGGAATTTCCTCGGGCTGGCCTAACCAAACATGGCGGCCAGGCCCGAGACCCAATGCATATTTCGCAAGGTTGTGAGCATCATAATTTGAGCTCCTAAACTCATGAAGTATCTTACAAGAATTAAAGGACAAAGCGTGCAACTTGATCTCTTGTATAACTGCACCATAGATCGATGCGCCACCGCTGGAAATCTCCTCCACTGCTTCCCTGCAATCCGAGGCTGCATTCTCTGGGGCTATAGATCATCAGCAAGGGAGAGAGCCTCTCGGATGGCTAAGGCTTGGAGCGTAGCCGGGTCTCCAATTGTTCTGTATACGACTGCCGACGCACCTGCAAAAGTTCCCCCAACATCACGGCAGATTGTTGTGACTGCACCAAATCGTCCCCGGCCACCGACTGCTGCATCCGTGTTTATTTTAGCGTGATTCTCAACGGGCGGCAACCACCGTCGCGGCCTTTCCATATTTGCCTTGACCACTGAAGCTTTCTGGGGGTAGATCATATTGATCTTCAACAGATAAGATTTTATGAATCCATCGATGGACTGAGGACTGCGGAAAACTCCTTCATATATTGCTTTTCTTCTAGCTCCCCAGATAGCCCAAAGAGTGACCACTAGTCTGATAAAGTCATCGGCATCGAGGCTCTCTTGAAAGGCAAACAACCATTTTTTCGCGCTGTCATGTTGAACCATACTGAGATGATCCAGTACTACTTCCGAAGACAATGCCCAAGTGCAATGAGACATCGGACACTCGAGTAACGCATGCTTCCATGTATCCTGAGCTCCACATAGAGTGCACGCTGAAGTCGTTGCCATATGGCGATGGTGTAGCACCTAGCCAGAAGGGATGGAGTGCCTCGCCAGCCGCCATGCGAACACTTTGATCTTTGAAGGTACATGCAATTTCCACAGACTGTTCCATTCTCCACTCTCCCTGTTTATAAGTGATGACTCCTCTCTTCCTTCCAACCAGCTTTCTCTACTGATTTTTGTTGACACAAGCATGCGATATGCCGATGCAACTGTGAAAATTCCCCTCGGGGTCTCGCTCCAAGCCCAAAAATCATCAATCCATCTTGTGCACAACAGGATTTTCAAAATTTCTTCAGCATCAAAGGGGGTGAATACTGCTCTCACCAGTTCCTCTTTCCATGAAGATGTAGTTACCTCAATAAGCTCAGCTACTCTCTTCGGTGGAGCCGGTACAAGAGAGGTAATTGGTCGCTTAAAACTTGGTCTCGGTATCCAGTTATGATCCCAAATGTTGGTAGTCTCTCCGTCTCCAATCCGACGTATCACTCCCTGAGAAAGCACATCTCTGCCATCAAGTATAGCCCTCCAAATCTGAGATGGATGCGGCCCAAGTGTTGCATCAAGTAAAGAGCCATTAGGATAGTAAGCTGCTTTGAGTATTTGGGCGCTCAAAGTCTCATCATCAATCAAAACCCTCCATGCCTGTTTTGCTAACAACGCCAGGTTGAACAACTCGAGGTCTCTGAATCCCATGCCCCCCATATACTTGGGTCTGATCACCACATCCCACGCAACCCATGAGGGTTTCCTCTTTCCTCGTTTGCTGCCCCACCAAAATTGACGAATAAGGGATTCGATATCCAGGCACACACCCCTTGGCAACCTGAAACAAGACATAGAGAAGACTGGAATTGCTTGTGCAACTGACTTTATCAATACCTCCTTGCCCGCAGATGATAACAGTTTTTCCATCCATCCTCTTATTTTCTCCCAAACTCTGTCCCGCAGATATTTGAACGTCCCGTTCTTGGAGTGTCCCACATCAGTGGGCATGCCCAAATATCGTTCGCTCAAAGTTTCATTATGGACTTGAAGGCTATTTTTCACCTCCCCCCCTCTCTGGTTGCTTGTGGGCATCCTCTGCTGAAGAAGATGGATGATTTAGCATGATTGATTCTCTGGCCCGAAGCATTACAATACCTGTTCAGTAGGTTTGATACAAGTTCTGCACCCTCCACACTCGACTTGAAAAGCAACAGTCTATCATCTGCAAATAAAAGATGGTTAACAGCCGGAGCCGTGGGAGCCACCTTGACACCTACAAGAAGTGATGACTGAGAACTAGTTTTCAGGAGGCACGAGACGCCCTCTGCTGCAATCAAGAAGAGATAAGGGGAGATTGGATCTCCCTGCCGAATTCCTCTGGTCGGTCTAAATGCTTCAAGCCTGTCTCCATTGAAGAAGACTGAGAAAGAGACTGTTGAGACCATGTTCATGACCGTGTCAATCCATACATGTGCAAATCCCAACTTTTGCATAATAGCTTTCAAATATGGCCACTCCAACCTGTCATATGCTTTCATCATATCAAGCTTTAGAGCACAAAAGCTATTATTTTTTGACATGTTCCTCTTCATAAAATGGAGACACTCATATGCGCAGATAATATTATCAGTAATCAACCTCCCTCGCACGAACGCCGACTGCACCATTGATATGATGTCCGGTAAGATAGGCTTCAATCTATTTGCAATGACTTTGGATGCAATCTTATACAAAACATTGCATAAACTAATCGGTCTATATTGAGAGAGGAGGGTAGGGTTTGTAACCTTGGGGATTAAGACCAGTACAGTATCATTAACACATTCAGGGCTCGTCTCCCCTCTGACAATCTGTAGTATGATGTTAGTCACATCCTCTCCGCAAACATCCGAGTGTTTCTGATAAAAGTGGGCTGGAAACCCATCGGGGCCCGGCGCCTTCGTCGGGAACATTTGGAACAAAGCACACTTGACCTCATCAGCGGAGTAAGGCGCACAAAGCTGCTCGTTCATCGCCACTGTTACTTTCCTTGGTACATGATCCAGTACTATATCTACTCCTTGCACTCCCTCAGACGAGTACAGGTCTTGGTAAAAAAATTTGGCCAGAGCTCTCAGCTCCGTCAGGTCATCTATGAGTACTCCCAAAGAGTTTTGCAGTGCTCGTATCATATTTTTCTTTCTTCTCAAGCTCGCCCGAAGATGAAAAAACTTAGTGTTTTTGTCTCCGGAAGAAAGCCACTCCGTGTGGGCACGCTGTCTCCACATAATCTCTTCTCTATGATAGAGTTCAACCAAACGTTCATTAATTTTAAGTTCCGCACTTGTTCGCCCCGTTCTCAGCGGATTTCCCTGCAAAATGTCCAACTCTTTCTTCATGTTCTTTATCTCTCGACGCACACTCCCAAAGGATTGTTTGCTCCAGTTTATTAGTCCCTTCGAGACATCTTGGAGCTTCTGCTTCAGTTCCTGGACCGTAGTGCAAGGTCCCGCCGCTGCCCATTCTGTCCCAATGGTGTCCCGAAGATTTTCATGCTTTCCCACATCACCTCGTAGCGAAAATTGTTAGGCTTGAAATTGACTTGGTTTCTTCCAAGGTCTAACACTATAGGCCCATGATCCGACGTTGCTGCCGTTGTGTGTTCCAAGCTCGCCGACGGAAACAGCGACATCCAAGAGGCAGTAGCTAGTGCCCGATCCAATCTACACCTTGTCTAGGTTCCCCCTGTGACCTTCCTCTCCCACGTCCAGGAGCGGCCTGTGTACCCTATATCAAGCAGCATGCAAACATCCAGGGTATCCCTGAATGCCTGCATTTGAGCATTGCTGCGCCTAGCAATCCCATCATGTTCGTTTGGACGTAGAACTTCGTTAAAATCTCCAATGCAAAGCCAAGGAAGCGAACTTATAGAGCTAATATTTTTCATAACGGTCCAAGTCTGGTGCCGCGGGTGGGTTTGAGCCTCACCGTAAACACATGTGAGCCGCCACATACCCATTCCTGGTTCTTCCACAGAAACATCCAAATGATACTCAGAGTAACCCAATATCTCCACTTTTATGTCATTATTCCAAAAGAGGCCTAAACCTCCACTTCTACCGCTGCTATCCACAGCATAAGAATTATCATAGCCCAAAGTGCTCGCTAAACTTTCTACCCTAGTTCCTTCTATCTGGGTTTCAACGATACATAGTAGGGTAGGGGCAAACTTCTTCGCTAGGTCGCGAAGTTCGTTGAGTGTCGCGGAATTGCCCACTCCGCGACAGTTCCAGCTTATAACACTCACTGGGCTTGGCGGCGCTCCTTGAAGGAGCCCGCCAAAGATGAAACACTCTTGCCCATATTATCCTTCACCCTTGCATCTGAATCTAGATTCATTCTTGGCCTCTTCGGCTCCTACTTGCTACTTGGGATCAAGGGAGTGAGAGGGGGTGCTGGAAGCAATAACATTGCGCTGGACGTACTTGGAGCATGCTGCACTGTCGGCTGGTTTCTCTTCTTATTTTCTTCTGCCTCAACCATGTCAAGATCGGTTTCAGCATGACCATCCTCTTTCTCAAAATTGCTCCCACTGTCACCTGTGCGAGGGGCATTTCCCCGACCTGCACGTCCTCCCCGTCGGCCTCCACGTCGACCTCGACCAGCACCTGGCCCCTGTCCGGTGCGCATCACCCAAGACGCCCTGAGATCTCGAAAAACCAAAGCAGAAGGGGGGTGAATACCATTGCCGTGCTCCTTAAACAGATGACCCAACATCGTATTTTACTCTGTAAATTTGACGTTTCCCTTCCCTTATCATGGAGACAACATTCCTCAATGGCTTATTCACATTGATCCGAACCCAGACGCGGTGAAAATTCCCCGCGAAGTCTTGCGATTGTGGTTCAGCATACAGAACTTCCCCAATTTTTGAAGCTAGGGGCGGTATGAGATGAGCATACAGGGGAGGCACATCATGTATCTGAACCCATATTTCAATTGTATCCAAGTGCACCGTGGATGGTTTTGCCAATCCATCATACCGTTTCATAATCACTGCATCACCTCTGAAGTGCCACGGTCCATCCCGCGTGACACGTTCCCAATCTCCTAAGCACGAGAATTGCACTGTATACAGGTTTTCCTCAAGTGGCTTAAACTGAACTTCTTGAGCCAGATCCCACGCAGCCCTCATGTTCTTGAAAAACCAGTATTGACTGTAGGTTTTGGGAGTATGAACTCTAGCAAGTGCAATCCAGCGAGCTGCCTCTGCTGGTGCATCCTTCTCGTCAACAACCACGTCGTCCAGGTCCTCCTCCCGAAGACCCAGCTCCGCCATCAATCCTGCTACCTCCTCCGTCTCCTTCGAGTCCGCTCCGGCCGATCCCGAAGTTCCAGCCGACGCCATGTTTCAGAACCCTAGCCCAATAGATCAAACGGGCTGTGCTGCAGGAACCCTAATCCCTCCGCCTCCCACCGCCCCACTCCGTCCAGCGATCAAGGCGTCACCAGAACGGAGATAAGGGGGCCGGGAATCCGTGGCGCAGGCAGGGAAATCCAAGTCTCGACGGCGGCGATCTCAATCGCCCCAGGAGGAAGAAACCGTAACGTGAGGGAAAGAGACCTGGAACACAAAATAGTTACCACTTCGTCTAGCTAGTTACATAGGCCCTAGTAGTAGAAGCAAGACTAAATAAATGCCGGGACGGATCTACAATTAATGGTAAGCCATCACAAAAGCCTACACTAGCCACAATGGAAAGTAACTTAGAGGGTGCCTGATACGTTTTAGTCCCATGACTAAAAGTAGTGGGGCTAAAACTTGTTAGCCTCACCCATGCTTGGATCGAAATATTAAAGAGACTAAAATCAAGTTAACGAACATTTATTATCCTCCAAACCCTCCAATTCAGAACTCGCCCGTGTTAAAGGAGAGGAGTTAAATGAGGAGAGAGATGACTAATCCACATTTTAGTAGGGGTACCCCTGACTAAAAAAATTAGTCTCAAGACTAGTTTTACCCCCTCTTTAGTCAGGGGTGCTTGGAACTTTAGCCTCTTAAAGAAACTATTTTTAGTCAGACTAAAATAATTCCCTTGGATCCAAGCATCCTCTTAGACTAGTAACATGCCCATGTTACTATTCTATGTTACTACCTCTATAATGAGGACTGTCATATGTGTGGTGATATGCAACGCTTTATTTATTAGGCTATAGACTCATCTTGCCTTGATATGTGCGGTGTTACTCATACTACTAGTAACTAGCTATGTTATTACTCCCTCCGTTTTTATTTACTCCGCATATTAGCTTTGGTCAAAGTCAAACTTTATAAACTTTAACAAAGTTTATAGACAAAAATATTAACATATGCAATAACAAATCAACACCATTAGATTCATTATCAAATGTACTTCCACATCATATAGATTTGTTATGGTAAATATTTATATTCTTTTTTATAAATTTGGTCAAACTTTAGGAAGTTTGACTTCAATCAACTCTAATATGCGGAGTAAATAAAAACGGAGGGAGTACATGCCTCTCTTTCTTTGTTTATTCCTTGTCACAACATCTATTTTATCTAGATAAGTGTGATGTTACTACCTATATTACTCCCACTGTGGGTAGTTAACTCAGGCGCTTCCCGCACCGGCCATAGGCCATTGGCGTAGGTTTTTGTATTTATCTTTTTGTCTTTTTTTATTATTTGTGTTTCGGTTCTTGTTTCTTCAGTTTCTTTTTTATTTATTTTAGGTTTTGGTTCCTTTGCATTTTTGGTTGTTTTTCTCGGCTTTACTTTGCTTTCCTTTTTGTCTTTTTTATATTTCTCTATTTCTATAAAAGACTCAATTGATGATGATGGTTTATCTGTCATCCGTCATTTCTAAGCACTAGATCTACATCTAACGACTGTGATGTAAGTTGTGGCATCTTTGCAACAATATTCCACTTCTCTGCTCCAATTTACAAAAAACCCTTTAGTATCTTAAAATCAACCACATTCCCCCCTTACCTCATCAAAACAGCCCAAAATATATATTTTGAGTGAATATATATTGTTTTACTTGGGATCCGTCGCAACGCATGGGCACATTGCCAGTAAACACAACAAATATAACTTATTTGATATGGCATAGTTTGTTTTCGTAAATCTCACCTTCACGTTTTTTACCTACCGGTACCCAAATGATTACCCTTGAGGAGGCTATGGACGATGGCCAAATGTAACGCGACCACAACATTCCATGCGACAGAGGCCTCGCGCCGCCATTGTGCACCAGGGCTACGGTGGCTGCGTCGTGGCGGGGCAGGCATGCCGCGGCGACGGGCGCCAGCAGTCTGGTTTTATTGGGCGCCCTTGGCGGCTTGCCTGTATCCGGATCTGGCGTTTTCGGTCCGGCAGCTGCTGGCGGCGGTGGGCTAGAGGTCGCGGCCCTGCCTCCTGGTGGCCTTCGCTGTAGGTGGAGCGAGTGTGTTGCGGGCGCGCACCTGAAGTTTGTATCCAGCGGGGATTTGGCAGGGTGCTGCGGGTGCGGTGTGGCAGCGGGGGTGCTGATCGAGGTTGTCCGCGGCTTTGGCCGGCCTGGTTTGTTCCTCGCGACTCCGGTGGGCAGAGGGCTAGGCTGTTGCAGGAATCTTCCCTTGCCCCGGTTCGGTTTGGCCGTCGCATGGCAGAGGCATCGGTCGACGGGCCAGTTTTTGCGGCTTCAGCGGCGGTTGTTGGTTGTGGCGGCGGGGTGCGGGTGGTGGTGGTGGTGCATCTCTTGTTCCCGGTTCGGCCCGACGGCACGGGGTGCTGACGCGGCGGGGGCGACCTTGACTGGGAGCTCGTGCTCGAGCAGACCTTTTTGGTCCCGTGGCGGGTCAGAGCTATGTTCTAGATAGATGATGTTGGGCTTGGTCTTGATGGTGCCCACGGGCGTCGTGGTCCCTCTCCTCACGGGTACGGTGGATGTGAGGTGAGGTGGTGGTCGGGAAATCGCTCTGTCGGGCAGATCGAAGTCAGAGACCACGACATGGCGTTGTGCTAGCATGTTCTCTGCCTTCGCATGGTTTGCTCTCCGGTGGGCAACCTCGAGGCGGTGGTGACTATCCGTCTTCGTTGTGTGGGAGACAGGATAGGTTGAGGCGGATGGCTTGGGCGTCTTCTCTGCCTTCGCAGGGGCATCACTCCGGTCCGGATCTGAGGACCTGTCCGCTAGTCCTTGAGACCTCATTGTGGCATGGTTGAGCTGCGGAGTGAAAGCTCTGCGCTTCTGCGCCGACGCTTGCTGGTGTCGCTATCTTCTTCAAAACGTTGTTATGGTTCTTCTCGTCGTGTCAGGCCTCCGGGTGAAGACCATTGTTCGTGGCGGACTTGGTAGCGGTAACGTTTTGCGCCGTTCTCCCTTCTGAGAGCGTTGCCGTGGAGCTTAGGTGTGCGGTGGCCTTGTGTGGGGTTGTGTTCAGTTCTTTCTGTATTCTTCTTCGGTTGCATGGTGTTCTGTGTATGCCGGTTACCAGGCCGTGCCTCGTTCCAGGCTAGACTTTGGCCAGTTTTTTTGCTAGTTCTGGGCATTTTCACCCTGCAAGTACGGGCCAGTACCCGCCCTAGTCGCCTTCGTCAGGGCGTACGTTGTCCGGGTACCCGGCAGCTCGCCGAGCACCTCCGTCTCCCACGCAGTGGGTCCCTCCAGCCGGTGGCGGAACAGCATGCATGATGATCTCTCGGCGATAACGTGGTGTGTCGTACCGGTGCTCATGGCCACGCCGTTGGGGGAGGCCAGGCCGGACCTGAGCACGGTGATGTTGCCGGTCCGTCGGTTGTAACTCATGAGCTGCCCGGTCGCGTCGCCGGTCAGCACCACCAGCATGCACTCGCTACAGGCATGCACAACCATATGATTAGCTTAGTACTGTATTAGAATGACCAGAGAAAAAAAAATGCATGCACGACTTCTACTACTACAGTACTACTAGCGAGTTGTCAATGCGCGTGAATTCATTAAAGCTCTTCTAAAAATCAATGCCCACATTCCAGTCTCAAGGGAGTACTAGCAATTCCTGGAGTAGCAGGTTGGTATTAGTCCTGATCGAGTAGTAGTATACAGTAGGAGTATCTAAGATGATGCTGCTGCTGTACCGACGGCTCTTGACGCTGTTTTCCTCCTCTTGTACCTGGCGGCTGCAACCCTCGCCGCCGCCAGGGGCCCATCTTCCAACGCCGTTCTCCGGCGGCTCCCCTCCGCCGGCGACTTCGGTCGTCGGTGGTGAGGAGGGTCGCCGGATCCACACGTGTAGATCGTTTTTACTCATCCGTAGTCTAGGTTTTTAGGTTGTTCATCGTTTTTGCTTCGGCGGCGACGATGACGACGCTGAATAAATATTCTTCGGATCCTTTCCTGACGAGGCCATCGGTCCTATGGTTGGGGATGGATCTGGAAATCAGTCTGTTCAAGCAAGGATGGCATGGCGGCGACGGCATCCTCGTGGTGGACCTGTGTCCTCGGGCTCCGTCCTTGCGACGACGTTTGCTCCAGCGTCGGCGTGGAGCTTGGGAGGTAGTCCAGGAGCGGATGCAGATTGTGGTCTGCATCGACGACATCTGGAAGACGGAACATGTGCTGGGTTCGTGGTTCGTGGATGGCAAGTATGGTTTCCTCCTTCGGCGTATTAGTCGTGGTGGGGTGTCAGATCTGGAGTTCGATGGCGTGTCCGGGGTGTTGCCCCGGTCTGATCCGTTCAACGGCAATGACTTCACTTTTGGTGAGCCACCTTGGAGGTCCGCAAAGCTGCATATCAGCGATGGAGCCGCGTCGAGCTCGGGTGAGAAGGTGATCCGTCATTCTTTTTTTCGGTGGCTGCTGTGGTGGTGCCGGAGGCAGTTGACGGGCGTTAGTGTCAAGCTCAGAGATGTTCTGCTATCTTTTCAGTTTTATCTTGTCGGTTATTACGTGACTTGTACTTTGTTTTTTATGATATGAATGAGACACGTATTACCATGCAAAAAAAAGATGCTGCTGCTGCTCCTGGCCTCCTGCTGACTGATAGTTGATGGTGTGAACACCATCAGGTGAGACTGACGAGTACTAAGGGCATTTCTAACCGATCCCCTAACCGGCACTAGAGAAGTAAAAAGTTGGTTTTACTGCTCTAACACGCACCTAACCGATCCCCAATCCGTCATAGTGAAGTAAAAGTTATCCTCCCGTGCCAACCATTCCCCTAAATATACTCGGCCGTTCCGGCTCCGAGTAAAAGCCATGCATCTCCCTCGCGTCTCCCCCCGCCAATGCATCTTCTCTGGCGTGCCTCCCGGTGATCGCCCGCCGGCCCCGTCGCTATCTCGTTGCCTTACTTGGCCCCCGCCGCCCTTCTGCCTGACGTCGAGCCCGTTCGGCCCCCGTCGTTGTCGCCGGAATCAAGGTGAAACGCCGCCGCCGCCGTCGCCATAGCCGATTTGTCGGATTGCTTCGAAACTTTTCATTTTCTGTCGGCCACCGCATCCCACCTTGCTTGCACACCGCTGCAGGTCATTCGCATGCGTCGCCGCCCGCCGGTTTTGTCTAAACGGCACCGGCCGGTGCACCACCACAACACCGCAAGTGTTCAACAAATTGCCTAGGCCAGTTTTTTTGTTTCTTTTTTAACCCAGCCATTTGGATTGAACCTAGTCGTTGAATTGTAGATGAAGATGCCGAGGGAGATGGTCTTGGAGGAGTCATTGTCATCTAAAGAGGAAGAAGACGACCATGACTTTGAAACCGTTTTAGGCAGTGTTTTGAATGATGATATTCGGCGGCCTAGGAGAGGATCACAGTTTGGCCGCCTACACATTAACCGTGAGAGAGCGGAGGGCCATGCCAACATCATGAGAGACTGCATTGATCCAAAGTCAACCTATCCGGAGAAGTACTTTCGTCAACGCTTTTGGATGCACGCAAGTATTTTTTCTAAGCATTACAAAACCCGTTGAGAGGTATGATGACTGGTTCAAGCCACGGAGAAATGCATGTGGAGAGATAAGTGCAAGCCCTCTGATGAAGTGCATTGCGGCTGTTCGAGTCTTGGCATATGGGTGTTCGGATGATACAGTTGATGATTATCTTCACATTTGTGAAGACACAGCCTTGGAGGCTGTTGGAAGGTTCACTAAAGCAGTGATCGCTCTCTTTGGCCCGGAGTATTTGAAAACACCTAGAGGCTGATGACTGAGAGTGAAGTAAGAGGATGGCCAGGGATGCTTGGATCACTTACTGGACATGGATCTTTTGTCCTATAGGGTGGAAGGCTCAGTACAAAGGCCACTGCAATGATCCAACGATCATTCTTGAAGCAGTTGCATCGAAGGATCTTTGGATATGGCATTCATTCTTTGGTTTGTCTGACTCTCACAATGACTTGAATGTGTTGTCAAAATCACCACTGCTTTCTAGGCTTATTATAGGAGATGCTCTTGTTTGCAACTACTCGATGAATGAACACGACTAATTGATGGGTTACAACCTTGCAGATGGTATCTATCCACCATGGGAAACCTTGATCAAAACAATTCCATGTACAAAAGGTAACAAAAACATTCATTTTGCCCAATGTCAAGAAGCTGTGGTGAGAGCCTTCGCTGTGCTTCAGAAGCGTATTGCAATTATTCGTGGCCCTGTCGAGTACTGGAGCTCCAAGGTTCTATGGAAGATCATGACTTTTTGCATCATATTGCATAACATGATCATTGAAGACAAGAGGGATATGCCTGAGAACTTTTGGTACATCACCAACGGGATTTTGGTTGAGCCAGAGTATGATATGAACAGGATCCTAGCATTCCTTGAAGAGCATTCCAAGATCGAGAACTGACAAGTTCATACTCAGCTCCAACAAGATCTTATTGAGCATCACTGCCAACGTCTTAGCAAGTCCTAGTTGTTCTATCACAAGCTATTTGCTACATTTGGACCATTCAGCGCGTGTTTAAATTTGAATTATTCGATTTGTAAAATTGCAAAGTTTAGACAAAACAAAAATTTACTTCGTTATATATAGGACATCGGCTAGGTCCGGCTGAAACTTAGTGGAGTAAATATACTTCACTAAGGATTTACTCCGCCGGATCCTCGTGTATTTATTGGAGACCAATTAGAAATGCCCTAACTAACCCAATCGTATTGTATGGCACAGCTAGTTTAAATAATCCGCCTATCACAGTCAACACCAATTACGTAGGGGGTAATAACGACTTTTTCTGAAATGTTGTGTAAGCGTGTGGTAGTAATGTACTCTCTCTGTTCACTATTATGTTTTATGTTTTTTCACGTGTGGATTTAACTTTCTTCTATATCGAATGTATGGACATATATTTTATCGTGTTTGTTCATCCATTTTAATTTGTATGCACTACATATTAAAATATCCAAAAAATCATATAATAGTGAACAAAGGGAGTACTACTGAAAGTGGTTACCGATCGAGCGTGTAGTGTTGCTTCCACCAGATCAGAAACATCAAGCATATGCTCGTGAGCTTCCACCAGTATATGGCAGCTTTTTCGATAAAGGGCGCTTTTATTAACTCAAAATGTAGCGTCAAGCAGATACAAAGCATATGATGAGTAACACCCGGCCTCTGCATAACAAAGATGCACACAGCCAAACACCAGTATATGGCAGCTATGAGTAAATGTCCAACATATTTGATCTTCCAACTGGCTAACGTCTAACCTTAAACGCAACAATAAGTATATAGTCAAGTTCTGTCACAACAATAAGTAGAAGGTTAAAATTATTAGAGCTGTTAAGGAATTCTTCAGGGCATGTATTATGCGGGACTGTGTCAACGAAACTTCTATCATTCTCATTCCAAAAATTGCGAGTCCTGTCAAGGTCTCTGATTTTCGGCCCATCAGTCTTTGTAATGTGATCTACAAAGTTGTCTCTAAATGCCTGGTTAATAGATTACGTCCCTTACTGGATGATATCATTACTACCTCTTGAGCACTGCATTGGTTTTCCCTTGAAGAGGAAAGGGTGATGCAGCAAAGTAGCGTAAGTATTTCCCTCAGTTTTTGAGAACCAAGGTATCAATCCAGTAGGAGGCTCCTCAAAAGTCCCTCGTACCTACACAAACAAACAAGAACCTCGCAACCAACGCGGTAAAGGGGTTGTCATTCCCTTCACGGTAACTTGCGAAAGTGAGATCTGATAGAGATAAATAAGATAAGATAAATATTTTTGGTATTTTTATGATATAGATTGGAAAGTAAAGATTGCAAAATAAAGTAGATTGAAAACTTATATGATAAAACATAGACCCGGGGGCTATAGGTTTCACTAGTGGATTCTCTCAAGATAGCATAAGTATTACGGTGGGTGAACAAATTACTGTCGAGCAATTGATAGAAAAGTGCATAGTTATGAGATTATCTAGGCATGATCATGTATATAGGCATCACGTCCGCAACAAGTAGATCAAAATGATTCTGCATCTACTACTATTACTCCACACATCAACCGACTCCTACCTGCATCTACAGTATTAAGTTCATAAGAACAGAGTAACGCATTAAGAAAGATAACATGATGTAGAGGGATAAACTCAAGCAATATGATATAAACCCCATATTTTTATTCTCGATGGCAACAATACAATACGTGCCTTGCTGCCCCTGCTGTCACTGGGAAAGGACACTTCAAGATTGAACCAAAAGCTAAGCACTTCTCCCATTGCAAGAAAGATCAATCTAGTAGGCAAAACCGAACTGATAATTCAAAGAGACTTGCAAAGATAACCAATCACACATAAAAGAATTCAGGAAAGATTCAAATATTTCTCATAGATAAACTTGATCATAAACCCACAATTCATCGGATCTCAACAAACACACCGCAAAAAGAGTTACATCGAATAGATCTCCAAGAAGATCGAGGAGAACTTTGTATTGAGATTCAAAGAGAGAGAAGAAGCCATCTAGCTAATAACTATGGACCCGAAGGTCTGTAGTAAACTACTCACAACTCATCGGAGAGGCCTTGGAGATGATGTAGAGGCCCCTCGTGGTCGATTACCCCTCCGGCGGAGCACCGACGAAGGCTCCAAGATGGGATCTCGCGGATACAGAAGGTTGCGTCGGTGGAATTAGGTTTTCGTGGTTCTTCTGGATGTCCTCAGGTACGTGGATATATAAAGGAGGAAGTGTTGGGGAACGTAGCAGAAATTCAAAATTTTCCTACGTGTCACCAAGATCTATCTATGGAGAAACCAGCAATGAGGGGAAGGAGAGTGCATCTACATACCCTTGTAGATCGCTAAGTGGAAGCGTTCAAGAGAACGGGGTTGAAGGAGTCGTACTCGTCGTGATCCAAATCACCGGAGATCCGAGTGCCGAACGGATGGCACCTCCGCGTTCAACACACGTACAGCCCGGTGACGTCTCCCATGCCTTGATCCATCAAGGAGAGAGGGAGAGGTTGAGGAAGACTCCATCCAGCAGCAGCACAACGGCATGGTGGTGATGGAGGACCGTGGCAATCCTGCAGGGCTTCGCCAAGCACCGCGGGAGAGGAGGAGGACTTGGGAGAGGGGGCTGCACCAGAACTTGGGTAAAGCTCCCATGCGCCTCCCCACTATATATAGGGGTGGAGGGGGCTGGTTTCTTGCCCTCCAAGTCCATTGGGACGTTGGCAAAGGTGGGAGGAAAGAAATCCCATCATTTCCTTCCCCACCGAGTGTTATCCCCCTTTTTTAGGGATCTTGATCTTATCCCTTTGGGATATGATCTTATTCCTTCTAAGGGGGGATCTTGGTGCGCCTTGACCAGGGGTGTGGGGCCTTGCCCCCACTACCCACGTTCATGTGGGTCCCCCCATGCAGGTGGGCCCCACTCCAGAACCTTCTAGAACCTTCCCGGTACAATACCGAAAAATCCCAAACATTTTCCGGTGGCCAAAATAGGACTTACCATATATAAATCTTTACCTCCGGACAATTCCGGAACTCCTCCGGGACTCCGGGATCTCATCCGGGACTCCGAACAACATTCGGTAACCACAGAAAAACTTCCTTTATAACCCTAGCGTCATCGAACCTTAAGTGTGTAGACCCTACGGGTTCGGGAACCATGCAGACATGACTGAGACATTCTCCGGTCAATAACCAACAGCGGGATCTGGATACCCATGTTGGCTCCCACATGTTCCACGATGATCTCATCGGATGAACCACGATGTCAAGGACTCAATCGATCCCGTATACAATTCCCTTTGTCTAGCGGTATTGTACTTGCCCGAGATTCGATCGTCGGTATCTTGATACCTTGTTCAATCTCGTTACCGGCAAGTCTCTTTACTTGTTCCGTAACACATCATCCCGTGATCAACCCCTTGGTCACATTGTGCACATTATGATGATGTCCTACCGAGTGGGCCCAGAGATACCTCTCCGTTTACACGGAGTCACAAATCCCAGTCTCGATTCGTGCCAACCCAACAGACACTTTCGGAGATACCCGTAGTGCACCTTTATAGCCACCCAGTTACGTTGTGACGTTTGGTACACCCAAAGCATTCCTACGGTATCCGGGAGTTGCACAATCTCATGGTCTAAGGAAAAGATACTTGACATTAGAAAAGCTTTAGCATACGAACTACACGATCTTTGTGCTAGGCTTAGGATTGGGTCTTGTCCATCACATCATTCTGCTAATGATGTGATCCCGTTATCAACGACATCCAATGTCCAAGGTCAGGAAACTATAACCATCTATTGATCAACGAGCTAGTCAACTAGAGGCTTACTAGGGACATGGTGTTGTCTATGTACCCACACATGTATCTGAGTTTCCTATCAATACAATTATAGCATGGATAATAAACGATTATCATGAACAAGGAAATATAATAATAACTTAATTTATTATTGCCTCTAGGGCATATTTCCAACAGTCTCCACTTGCACTAGAGTCAATAATCTAGTTCACATCGCCATGTGATTAACACTCACAAGTCACATCGCCATGTGACCAACATCCAAAGAGTTTACTAGTGTCACTAAACTAGTTCACATCATCATGTGATTAAGACTCAATGAGTTCTGGGGTTTGATCATGTTTTCCTTGTGAGAGAGGTTTTAGTCAACGGATCTGCAACATTCAGATCCGTATGTACTTCGCAAATCTCTAGGTCATATTGTAAATGTTGCTTCCACACTCCACTTGGAGTTATTCCAAATGGTTGTTCCACTATACGTATCCGGCTTCTCTACTCAGAGCTATCCGGATAGGTGTTAAGCTTGCATTGACGCAACTCTTTATGTCGAACTCTTTATCACCTCCATAACCGAGAAACATGTCCTAATTTACTCAAAGGACAATTTTTGACCGCTGTCCAATGATCCATTCCTAGATCATTCTTGTACCCCTTGACTGACTCATGGCAAGGCACACTTCCGGTGCAGTACATAGCATAGCATACTATAGAGCCTACGTCTGAAGCATAGGGGACGACATTCCTCCTTTCTCTCTCTTCTGCCGTGGTCGAGCTTTAACTCTTAACTTCATACCTTACAACTCAGGCAAGAACTCCTTCTTTGACTGATCCATCTTGAACACCTTCAAGATCATGTCAAGGTATGTGTTCATTTGAAAGTACCATTTAGCGTTTTTGATCTATCCTCATAGATCTTGATGCTCAATGTTCAAGTAGCTTAATCCAGGTTTTCCATTGAAAAACACTTTTCAAATAACCCTATATGCTTTCCAGAAATTCTACATCATTTCTGATCTACAATATGTCAACAACATATACTTCTCAGAAATTCTATAGTGCTCCCACTCACTTCTTTGTAAATACAAGTTTCTCATAAACTTTGTATAAACCCAAAATCTTTGATCATCTTATCAAAGTGCATATTCCAACTCCGAGATGCTTACTCCAGTCCATGGAAGGATTGCTGGAGCTAGCATACCTTTTAGCATCCTTAGGATCGACAAAACCTTTCTGATTGTATCAAATACAACCTTTCCTTATGAAAACTGGTAAGGAAACTCGTTTTTACATCCATCTGCCAGATTTCATAAATGCAGCTAATGCTAACATGATTCCGACGGACTTAAGCATCGCTACAGATGAGAAAATCACATCGTAGTCAACTCCTTGAACTTGTGAAAAACTCTTCGCCACAAGTCGAGCTTCATGGACGGTGACATTACCGTCCACGTCCGTCTTCTTCTTAAAGATCCATTTATCTCAATGGTTTGCCGATCATTGGGCAAGTCCACCAAAGTCCATGCTTTGTTCTGATACATGGATCCTATCTCGCATTTCATGGCTTCTAACCATTTGTCGGAATTTGGGCCCACCATCGCTTCTTCATAGCTCGTAGGTTCATTATTGTCTAGCAACATGACCTTCAAGATAGGAGTATGTACCACTCTTAAGTATTACGCATCCTTGTCGACCTACGAGGTTTGGTAGTGACTTGATCCGAAGTTTCATGATCACTATCATAAGCTTCTACTTCAATTGGTGTAGGCGCCACAAGAACAACTTCCTGTGCCCTGCTACACACTAGTTTAAGTGACGGTTCAATAACCTCATCAAGTCTCCACCATCCTCCCACTCAACTTTCCGAGACAAACTTTTCCTCGAGAAAGGACCCGATTCAAGAAACAACCCCTATTGCTTTCGGATCTGAATTAGGAGGTATACCCAACTGTTTTGGGTGTCCTATGAAGATGCATTTTATCCGCTTTGGGTTCGATCTTATCAACCTGAAACTTTTCACATAAGCGTCGCAGCCCCAAACTTTTAAGAAACGACAACTTAGGTTTCTTCAAACCATAGTTCAAACGGTGTCGTATCAACGGAATTACGTGGTGTCCTATAAAGTGAGTGCGGTTGTCTCTAATGCCTAATCCATGAACGATAGTGGTAATTCGATAAGAGACATCATGGTACGCACCATATCCAATAGGGTGCAACTATGATGTTCGGACACACCATCACACTATGGTGTTCCAGGCGGTATTAATTGTGAAACAATTTCCACAATGTCTTAATTGCGTGCCAAAGCTCGTAACTCAGATACTCATCTCTATGATCATATCATAGACATTTTATCCTCTTATCACGATGATCTTCAACTTCACTCTGAAATTACTTGAACCATTCAATAATTCAGACTTGTGTTTCATCAAGTAAATATACTCAGTATCTACTCAAATCATCTGTGAAGTAAGAACATAATGATATCCACTGCGTGCCTGAGCACTCATTGGACTGCACACATCAAAATGTATTACTTCCAACAAATTGCTTTCTTGTTCCATCTTACTGAAAACGAGACTTTTCCAGTCATCTTGCCCATGTGGTATGATTTGCATGTCTCAAGTGATTCAAAATCAAGTGAGTCCAAAACGGTCCATTTGCATGGAGTTTCTTCATGCATATACACCAATAGACATGGTTCGCATGTCTCAAACTTTTCAAAAAACGAGTGAGTCCAAAGATCCATCAACATGGAGCTTCTTCATGCGTTTTATACCAATATGACTTACATGGAAGTGCCACAAGTAGGTGGTACTATCATTACTATCTTATATCTTTTGGCATGAAAATGTGTATCACTGCGATCGAGATTCAATAAACCATTCCTTCAGGTGCGAGACCTTTGAAGGTATTATTCAAATAAATAGAGTAACCATTATTCTCCTTAATTGAATAACCGTATTGCGATAGACATAATCCAATTATGTCTATGTTCAACACAAACACCAAATGACAATTATTCAGGTTTAATACTAATCTTGATGGTAGAGGGAGCGTGCGATGTTTGATCACATCAAACTTGGAAACACTTCCAACACATATCGTCAGCTCATCTTTAGCTAGTCTCCGTTTATTTCGTAGCTCTTTTATGTCGAGTTACTAACACTTAGCAATCGAACCGGTATCTTAATACACTGGTGCTACTAGGAGTACTAGTAAAGTACTCATTAACATAATGTATATCCAATATACTTCTATCGACCTTGCCAGCCTTCTCATCTACCAAGTATCTAGGGTAATTCTGCTCCAGTGGTTGTTCCCCTTATTACAGAAGCACTTAGTCTTGGGTTTGGGTTCAACCTTGGGTTTCTTCATTAGAGCAGCAGCTGATTTGTTGTTTCATGAAGTATCCCTTCTTGCCCTTGCCCCTTTTTGAAACTAGTGGTTTCACCAACCATCAACAATTGATGCTCCTTCTTGATTTCTACTTTCGCGGTGTCAAACATTGTGAATACCTCAAGGATCATCATATCTATCCCTGATATGTTATAGTTCATCACGAAGCTCTGGCAGCTTGGTGGCAATAACTTTGGAGAAACATCACTATCTCATCTGGAAGATCAACTCCCACTCGATTCAAGTGATTGTTGCACTTAGACAATATGAGCACAAGCTCAACAATTGAGCTTTCCTCCCTTAGTTCGCAGGTTAAGAAACTCGTCGGAGGCCTCATACCTCTTGACATGGGCATGAGCCTGAAATCCCAATTTTAGCCCTCGAAACATCTCACATGTTCCGCGACATTTCGAAAAACGTCTTTGGTGCCTCTACTCTAAACCATATAACTGAACTATCACGTAGTTATCAAAACGTGTATGTCCGATGTTCGAAACATCCATATACGACATTTCGGGTTCAGCACACTGAGCGGTGCATTAAGGACATAATCTTTCTACTGTCCGCATAATCGCTACTGTCAACTTTCAACTATATTTTTCTCTAGGAACATATCTAAATAGTGGAACTAAAGCGCGAGCTTACGACATAATTTGCAAAGATCTTTTGACTATGTTCAGGATAATTAAGTTCGTCTTATGAACTCTCACTCAGATAGACATCCCTCTAGTCATCTAAGTGATTACATGATCCGAGTCAACTAGGCCGTGTCCGATCATCACGTGAGACATACTAGTCATCATCGATGAACATCTTCATGTTGATCGTATCTACTATACGACTCATGCTGAACCTTTCGGTCTCTTGTGTTCCGAGATCATGTCTGTACATGCTAGGCTCGTCAAGTTAACCTAAGTGTTTCGCGTGTGTAAATCTGGCTTACACCCGTTGTATGTGAACGTAAGAATCTATCACACCCGATCATCACGTGGTGCTTCAAAACGACGAACTTTTGCAACGGTGCACAGTTAGGGGGAACACTTTCTTGAAATTTTAATGAGGGATCATCTTATTTACTACCGTCGTTCTAAGCAAATAAGATGCATAAACATCATAAACATCACATGCAATCAAATAGTGACATGATATGGCCAATATCATTTTGCTCCTTTTGATCTCCATCTTCGGGGCGCCATGATCATCATCGTCACCGGCATGACACCATGATCTCCATCATCGTGTCTTCATGAAGTTGTCTCGCCAACTATTACTTCTACTACTATGGCTACCGGTTAGCAATAAAGTAAAGTAATTACACGGCGTTGTTTAATGACACGCAGGTCGTACAATAAGTTAAGACAACTCCTATGGCTCCTGCCGGTTGTCATACTCATCGACATGCAAGTCGTGATTCCTATTACAAGAACATGATCAATCTCATACATCACATATCATTCATCACATTCTTCTTGGCCATATCACATCACATAGCATACCCTGCAAAAACAAGTTAAACGTCCTCTAATTGTTGTTTGCATGTTTTACGTGGCTGCTATGGGTTTCTAGCAAGAACGTTTCTTACCTACGCAAAACCACAACGTGATGTGCCAATTGCTATTTACCCTTCATAAGGACCCTTTTCATCGAATCCGTTCTGACTAAAGTGGGAGAGACTGGCACCCGCTAGCCACCTTATGCACCAAGTGCCTGTCAGTCGGTGGAACCTGTCTCACGTAAGAGTACGTGTAAGGTCGGTCCGGGCCGCTTCATCCCACAATACCGTCGAAACAAGATTGGACTAGTAACGGTAAGCATATTAAACAAGATCAACGCCCACAACTACTTTGTGTTCTACTCGTGCACAGAATCTACACAATAGACCTAGCTCATGATGCCACTGTTGGGGAACGTAGCAGAAATTCAAAATTTTCCTACGTGTCACCAAGATCTATCTATGGAGAAACCAGCAACGAGGGGAAGGAGAGTGCATCTACATACCCTTGTAGATCGCTAAGCGGAAGCGTTCAAGAGAACGGGGTTGAAGGAGTCGTACTCGTCGTGATCCAAATCACCGGAGATCCGAGTGCCGAACGGACGGCACCTCCGCGTTCAACACACGTACAGCCCAGTGACGTCTCCCATGCCTTGATCCAGAAAGGAGAGAGGGAGAGGTTGAGGAAGACTCCATCCAGCAGCAGCACAACGGCATGGTGGTGATGGAGGAGCGTGGCAATCCTGCAGGGCTTCGCCAAGCACCGCGGGAGAGGAGGAGGACTTGGGAGAGGGGGAGGGCTGCACTAGAACTTGGGTAAAGCTCCCATGCACCTCCCCACTATATATAGGGGTGGAGGGGGCTGGTTTCTTGCCCTCCAAGTCCATTGGGGCGTTGGCAAAGGTGGGAGGAAAGAAATCCCATCATTTCCTTCCCCACCGATTGTTATCCCCCTTTTTTAGGGATCTTGATCTTATCCCTTTGGGATATGATCTTATTCCTTCTAAGGGGGGATCTTGGTGCGCCTTGACCAGGGGTGTGGGGCCTTGCCCCCACTACCCACGTTCATGTGGCTCCCCCCATGCAGGTGGGCCCCACTCTAGAACCTTCTAGAACCTTCCCGGTACAATACCGAAAAATCCCGAACATTTTCCGGTGGCGAAAATAGGACTTCCCATATATAAATCTTTACCTCCGGACCATTCCGGAACTCCTCATGACGTCCGAGATCTCATACGGGACTCCAAACAACATTCGGTAACCACATACAAACTTCCTTTATAACCCTAGCGTCATCGAACCTTAAGTGTGTAGACACTACGGGTTCGGGAACCATGCAGACATGACCGAGACGTTCTCCGGTCAATAACCAACAGCGGGATCTGGATACCCATGTTGGCTCCCACATGTTCCACGATGATCTCATCGGATGAACCACGATGTCAAGGACTCAATCGATCCCGTATACAATTCCCTTTGTCTAGCGGTATTGTACTTGCCCGAGATTCGATCGTCGGTATCCTGATACCTTGTTCAATCTCGTTACCGGCAAGTCTCTTTACTCGTTCCATAACACATCATCCCGTGATCAACCCCTTGGTCACATTGTGCACATTATGATGATGTCCTACCGAGTGGGCCTTGAGATACCTCTCCGTTTACACGGAGTGACAAATCCCAGTCTCGATTCGTGCCAACCCAACACACACTTTCGGAGATACCTATAGTGCACCTTTATAGCCACCCAGTTACGTTGTGACGTTTGGTACACCCAAAGCATTCCTACGGTATCCGGGAGCTGCACAATCTCATGGTCTAAGGAAAAGATACTTGACATTAGAAAAGCTTTAGCATACGAACTACACGATCTTTGTGCTAGGCTTAGGATTGGGTCTTGTCCATCACATCATTCTGCTAATGATGTGATCCCGTTATCAACGACATCCAATGTCCATGGTCAGGAAACTGTAACCATCTATTGATCAACGAGCTAGTCAACTAGAGGCTTACTAGGGACATGGTGTTGTCTATGTACCCACACATGTATCTGAGTTTCCTATCAATACAATTGTAGCATGGATAATAAACGATTATCATGAACAAGGAAATATAATAATAACTTAATTTATTATTGCCTCTAGGGCATATTTCCAACAGGAAGAAGTAGGTCGGTGGAGCCACGAGGGGCCCACGAGGATGAGGGGCGCATCGGGCACCCTTGTGGCTGCCTCGTTTACTTCTTGACGTCCACTCCAAGTCTCATGGTTTGCATTTGTTCCAAAAAGATCGCTCCCGAAGGTTTCATCCCGTTTGGACTCCGTTGATATTCCTTTTCTTCGAAACACTGAAATAGGCAAAAAAGCAGCAATTCGGGCTGGGCCTCTGGTTAGTAGGTTAGTCCCAAAAATGATATAAAAGTGTAAAGTAAAGCCCATAAACATCCAAAACGGGTAATATAATAGCATGTAACAATCAAAAATTATAGATATGTTGGATACGTATCAAGCATCCCGAAGCTTAATTCATGCTCGTCCTCGAGTAGATAAATTTTAAAAACAGATTTTTTATGTGGAATGCTACCTAGCATATTTCTCAATTTAGTTTTCTTTATTGTGGCATGAATGTTCAGATCCAAATGATTAAAGATAAAAGTTCATATTGACATAAAAACAATAATACTTCAAGCATACTAACAAAGCAATCATGTCTTCTCAAAATAACATTGCTAAAGAAAGCTATCCCTACAAAATCATATAGTCTCGCTATGCTCTATCTTCATCACACAAAGTATTTAATCATGCACAACCCCGATGACAAGCCAAGCAATTGTTTCATACTTTAGTATTCTCAAACTTTTTCAACTTTCACGCAATACATGAGCGTGAGCCATGGACAGAGCACTATATGTGGAATAGAATGGTGGTTGTGGAGAAGACAAAAAAGGAGAAGATAGTCTCACATCAACTAGGCGTATCAACGAGCTATGGAGATGCCCATTAATAGATATCAATGTGAGTGAGTAGGGATTGCCATGCAACGGATGCACTAGAGCTATAAGTGTATGAAAGGTCAACAAAAGAAACTAAGTGGGTGTGCATCCAACTTGCTTGCTCACGAAGACCTAGGGCATTTTGAGGAAGCCCATCATTGGAATATACAAGCCAAGTTCTATAATGAAAAATTCCCACTAGTACATGAAAGTGACAACATAGGAGACTCTCTATCATAATGATCATGGTGCTACTTTGAAGCACAAGTGTGGTAAAAGGATAGTAGCATTGTCCCTTCTCTCTTTCTCTCTCATTTTTTTCATTTTTTTTATTTTTTTATTTGGCCTTTCTCTTTTTTTTGGCATTTTTTTAATAAAGTCTGAAGTCTGATCCCGACTTGTGGGCGAATCATAGTCTCCGTCATCCTTTCCTCACTTGGGAGAATGCTCTAATAATGAAGATCATCACACTTTTATTTACTAACAACTCAAGATTACAACTCGATACTCAGAACAAAATATGACTCTATATGAGTGCCTCCGGCGGTGTACCGGGATATGTAGTGAATTAAGAGTGACATGTATGGAAGAATTATGAAGGTGGCTTTGCCACAAATACGATGTCAACTACATGATCATGCAAAAGCAATATGACAATGATGGAGCGTGTCATAATAAACGGAACGGTGGAAAGTTGCATGGCAATATATCTCGTAATGACTATGGAAATGCCATAATAGGTAGGTATGGTGTCTGTTTTGAGGAAGGTATATGGTGGGTGTATGGTACCGGAGAAAGTTGCGCGGCACAAGAGAGGCTAGCAATGGTGGAAGGGTGAGAGTGCGTATAAACCATGGACTCAACAATAGTCATAAAGAACTCATATACTTATTGCAAACAAAGTACTGCGTGTATGCTCCTAGGGGGATAGATTAGTAGGCATAGACCATCGCTCATCCCCGACCGCCACTCATAAGGAAGACAATCAATAAATAAATTATGCTCCAACTTCATAACAAAGAGGTTCACCATACGTGCAATGCTACGGGAATCACAAATTTCAACACAAGTATTCCTCAAATTCACAACTACTTTAACTAGTGTGACTCTAATATCACCATCCTCATATCTCAAAACAATTATCAAGCATCAAGTTGATCATGGCATCCAATTCACTTTCTGTGATAGTTTTTTATTATACCCAACTTGGATGCCCATCATTCTAGGACCAATTTTATAACCATAGAAAATACCATGCTGTTCTAAAAGACTCTCAAAATAATATAAGTGAAGCATGAGAGATCAAAAATTTCTACAAAATAAAGCCACCACCGTGCTCTAAAAGTTATAAGTGAAGCAGTAGAGCAAAAATTATTTAGCTGAAAAGATATATGTGAAGCACATAGAGTATTCTAATAAATTCCACATCATGTGTGTCTCTCCCAAAAGATGTGTATAGCAAGGATGATTGTGGTAAACTAAAAATCAAATATTCATATCATAAAGGCGCTCCAAGCAAAACACATAACATGTAGTGAATAAAAATATAGCTCCAATTAAAGTTACCGATAAACAAAGACGAAAGAGGGGATGCCTTGCAGGGCATCCCCAAGCTTAGGCTGGTGGCTGTCCTTGAATATATTGGGGGTGCCATGGGCATCCCCAAGCTTAGGCTCTTGCCACTCCTTATTCCATAGTCCATCAAATCTTTACCCAAAACTTGAAAACTTCACAACACAAAAGTCAACAGGAAATCACATAAGCTCTGTTAGTGCAAGAAAGAAAAACCACCACATAAGGTACCGTAATGAACTCATTATTTATTTATATTGGTGTTAAACCTACTGTATTCCAACT
>NC_041386.1:672308853-672321260 GCF_002162155.2 Triticum dicoccoides | reverse complement strand
TACTAGCCATAGATTCATCAAAATGAGTAACAACACACGAAAAATAGAATCTGTCAAAAAATAGAACAGTCTGTCGCAATCTATAACTTTCGAATATTTCTGGAACTCTAAAACTCCTACCAAATAGGAAGTCCTGGGAAATTTGTCTATTGATCTACTGCAAAAAGAATCAACTAAAACTCTCTTTTCTATGATTTATTACAATTATTCTCGTGCACGCAATAGTTTCTATTTTTCAGCAGAATCAAGTTAACTATCACCGTAGGTTATCCTATAGGTTCTACTTGGCACAAACACTAATTAAAATATAAAACCACATATAAACAGAGGCTAGATGAATTATTTATTACTAAACAGAAGCAAAAAGCAAGGAACAAAAATAAAATTGGTTTGCCTCCCAACAAGTGCTATCGTTTAACGCCACTAGCTAGGCATAAAAGCGAGAATAGATTTAAGTATTGCCATCTTTGGCATTCAATTCTTCAATAGAGCACTCGTAACCCTTAGGAGTTTCTTTCTTTTTAGCAATGATTAAACTCCTAGGCAAGAAATCAAGAAATTCATTTGTAGCAAAAGGTTCCTTAATGATAGCGAGAAAATTGTGATGAACACTTATTGATTTGAGATCCGCATTTTCCTTACTAGAAGATTCACCCTTATTTTTAGGAACATACATAAATTTGGCACTTTTGGTAGGAGGGGTTGGAGCATTTATCACGGAAGAAAAGGCATACCCTAAGTTGGTAATAATATTCTCAAGTTTACCGATTCTTGTAGAATCAAGATCTATTCTTTCGTTAACTATAGGTTCTTTCTCCTTAAAAAATTTCAAAGTAACTCCAACCCTAGATCCGTATTGGGTAATTTGGTTGTGGATATTTTTATCCAAATTTTCAATTAACTCAACAGTGGCAACTTTATTTTCAATAATTTCAAGCCTTTGTATTACATGTTCGAGAGTTAAGATAGTTCCATTAACCAAAAGAGGTGGCGACCCAAGCAAATCTAACATAGCATTATAAGCATCAAAGGTGTGGCTACCTAAGAAATTCCCTCCGGTAATGGCATCAAGAATACATCTATACCAGGGAGTAATGCCTATATAAAAATTGCGAAGAAGAACGGAAGTAGATTGCTTCCTAGTAGATCTATTTTGAGCATTGCAAATTCTATACCAAGCATCTTTTAAATTTTCTCCCTCCCTTTGTTTAAAATTGAGAACTTCATGATCGGGAGTACTAACGATAATAGGAGGACTAGCACACAAGAGACAAGCGAAAAATATGGGAGAACGAGAAAGAGAGGGCGAATAAAACGGCAAGGGTGAAGTGGGGGAGAGGCAAATGAGAGGCAAATGGCAAATAATATAATGCGAGGGAGATGAGTTTGTGATGGGTAATCGGTATGTCTTGACTTGAGCGAAGACCTCCCCGGCAACGGCGCCAGAAATCCTTCTTGCTACCTCTTGAGCACTTCGTTGGTTTTTCCTTGAAGAGGAAAGGGTGATGCAGCAAAGTAGCGTAAGTATTTCCCTCAGTTTTTGAGAACCAAGGTACCAATCCAGTAGGAGGCTCCTCAAAAGTCCCTCATAACTACAAAAACAAACAAGAACCTTGCAACCAACGCGATAAAGGGGTTGTCAATCCCTTCACGGTAAGTTGCGAAAGTGAGATCTGATAGGGATAAAAGATAATATAAATATTTTTGATATTTTTATGATATAGATTGGAAAGTAAAGATCGCAAAATAAAGTAGATTGGAAACTTATATGATAAAACATAGACCCGGGGGCCATAGTTTCACTAGTGGCTTCTCTCAAGATAGCATAAGTATTATGGTGGGTAAACAAATTACTGTCGAGCAATTGATAGAAAAGTGCATAGTTATGAGATTATCTAGGCATGATCATGTATATAGGCATAATGTCCGCAACAAGTAGATCGAAACGATTCTGCATCTGCTACTATTACTCCACACATCGACCGACTCCTGCCTGCATCTAGAGTATTAAGTTCATAAGAACAGAGTAACGCATTAAGAAAGATGACATGATGTAGACGGATAAACTCAAGCAATATGATATAAAACCCATATTTTTATCCTCGATGGCAACAATACAATACGTGCCTTGCTGCCCCTATTGTGTGACAGCCTGGTTTTTGCCCTCTTTTCTTTGCTAGATTTTCAGTTGAGTTGGTTTTGAATTTGGAGTTTTGAATCATTTCATTTGGACTTAACCACTTGGGTACCCCTTGATTTTCACCCGAGTGTTCCCTCTCCTCCTCAAAACCGTCATTTCACCTCTGGTTCAACCCTAAAATATTGCTTGAAATATTTTCTTAAATGAAAAATATTCATTTTGCCCTCCAAAACCCTAGCTAGCCCTTTGAGCTCCAAAGCAACCCTAATTTTTCTTGCCTCAAAAATCTTGAGAAAAATCCCAAATATTCTTTGGACCCTAGGGCACCTTTTTGAGAAAAAATAATTCACCACTCTTTGGAATATTTTGGCCACAGAAAATAAAGTCATTTCTGGACAGAAATGGTAGTTTCTACAGCAACTACCTTTTTACTAGCTCTATTGTAGCTGGTTTTTCCTGTGCCTATTTACCTTAGTAAGTGTAAGTAAAGCCCCAAAGCTCAGCCTTTAACTCCCAGTGGTTTGACCACGGTAACTCTCCAAAGTTACTGCCAGAAACTTGACAGCAGTACAAATTTATTTCTACTGCACCTGGATCCAAACCAAACCATGGTAACACTTCAATTTACTAAGGACTACACGCCAGACATCTTAGTTAGCGCTTAGGGTGGCCTGATGTCACGGTTCACGCGGTGACCGCGTTCGTCTGGGCGTGCTGGCATGCAAAACACGCGCTCTGCGTGCCGCCCAGTGCTCTGTTGAGCGCGTGCTCGCTGCCCAGCCGGCCAAAGCATGCCACACCTCGCCACCATCCTCGTCTCCACCTCCTTAACTCCCTCCTGGCACTCGCCGACGCCGGAGCTCGCCGCAGCGAGCACGGGCACTGTCTGGCCAACGGCACAGTGCGCGGCGCACTGTGCTCGTCGCTTTCCCCCTCGCTCCTGTGCTCGTCCGCGCTCGTACAGAGTTCTTGCATGACCTCCGTCATCTTCTCCCTCTCTCTCTGGCGCCGTTCATCGTCGGGCGCCGTGGACAGGTGTCCTCCGGCAGAGCCCGAACCCTCCTTGCCGCCCGCCTATAAAAGTAGCGACCCCCAGCCTCTTGGAGCACCCGCAGCCACTCCCACTTCCTTCACGAGCCAGTAGAAGCTGCAGCCCGGCCGGGTAGGCCGCGGGCTGCCGTCCCGAAGCCGAGCGCGCCGGGGATCCCCTCCAGATCGTCCCCGCAGCTCTGGCCCCTCCCAAGCCAAGGGGACTCTGCTAGGGCCTGTTGGGTTTCGTAGTAATTTCAAAAAATTTCCTACGCACACACAGGATCATGTGATGCATAGCAACGAGGGGAGAGTATTGTCTATGTACCCAACGCAGACCGACTGCGGAAGCGATGACACGACGTAGAGGAAGTAGTCGTACGTCTTCTCGATCCAGCCGATCAAGTACCGAAACTACGGCACCTCCGAGTTCGAGCACACGTTCAGCTCGATGACGATCCCCGGACTCCGATCCAGCAAAGTGTCGGGGAAGAGTTTCGTCAGCACGACGGCGTGGTGACGATCTTGATGAACTACAGCAGCAGGGCTTCGCCTAAACTCCGCTACAGTATTATCGAGGAATATGGTGGCAGGGGGCACCGCACACGGCTAAGGAATAGATCACGTGGATCAACTTGTGTCAACTTGTGTGTTTAGAGGTGCCCCTGCCTCCGTATATAAAGGAGGAGAGGAGGGGAGGCTGGCCGGCCAAGGGGGGGAGGCGCAGGAGAGTCCTACTCCCTCTGGGAGTAGGATTCCCCCTCCAATCCTAGTCCAACTAGGATTCCTCGGAGGGGAAAAGAGGAGGAGGGGGCCGGCCACCTCTCCTAGTCCTAATAGGACTAGGGGAAAGGGGGGGCGCGCAGCCCATCTAGGGCAGCCCCTTCTCTTTTCCACTAAGGCCCACTATGGCCCAAATAGCTCCCGGGGGGTTCCGGTAACCCTCCCGGTATTCCGGTAAAATCCCGATTTCACCCGGAACACTTCCGATATCCAAATATAGGCTTCCAATATATCAATCTTTACGTCTCGACCATTTAGAGACTCCTCGTCATGTCCGTGATCACATCCGGGACTCCGAACAACCTTCGGTACATCAAAATGCATAAACTCATAATATAACTGTCATCGTAACCTTAAGCGTGCGGACCCTACGGGTTCGAGAACAATGTAGACATGACTGAGACACGTCTCTGGTCAATAACCAATAGCGGGACCTGGATGCCCATATTGGCTCCTACATATTCTACGAAGATCTTTATCGGTCAGACCGCATAACAACATACGTTGTTCCCTTTGTCATCGATATGTTACTTGCCCGAGATTCGATCGTTGGTATCCAATACCTAGTTCAATCTCGTTACCGGCAAGTCTCTTTACTCGTTCCGTAATACATCATCTCACAACTAACATATTAGTTGTAATGCTTGCAAGGCTTATGTGATGTGTATTACCGAGAGGGCCCAGAGATACCTCTCTGACAATCGGAGTGACAAATCCTAATCTCGAAATACGCCAACCCAACATCGACCATTGGAGACACCTGTAGTACTCCTTTATAATCACCCAGTTACGTTGTGACGTTTGGTAGTACCCAAAGTGTTCCTCCGGTAAATGGGAGTTGCATAATCTCATAGTCATAGGAACATGTATAAGTCATGAAGAAAGCAATAGCAACATACTAAACGATCGGATGCTAAGCTAATGGAATGGGTCATGTCAATCAGATCATTCTACTAATGATGTGACCTCGTTAATCAAATAACAACTCATTGTTCATGGTTAGGAAACATAACCATCTTTGATTAACGAGCTAGTCAAGTAGAGGCATACTAGTGACACTTTGTTTGTCTATGTATTCACACATGTATTATGTTTCCGGTAAATACAATTCTAGCATGAATAATAAACATTTATCATGATTATAAGGAAATAAATAATAACTTTATTATTGCCTCTAGGGCATATTTCCTTCAGTCTCCCACTTGCACTAGAGTCAATAATCTAGATTACACTGTAATGATTCTAACACCCATGGAGCCTTGGTGCTGATCATGTTTTGCTCGTGGAAGAGGCTTAGTCAATGGGTCTGCAACATTCAGATCCGTATGTATCTTGCAAATCTCTATGTCTCCCACCTGGACTAGATCCCGGATGGAGTTGAAGCGTCTCTTGATGTGTTTGGTCCTTTTGTGAAATCTGGATTCCTTTGCCAAGGCAATTGCACCAGTATTGTCACAAAAGATTTTCATTGGACCCGATGCACTAGGTATGACACCTAGATCGGATATGAACTCCTTCATCCAGACTCCTTCATTTGCTGCTTCCGAAGCAGCTATGTATTCCGCTTCACATGTAGATCCCGCTACAATTCTTTATTTAGAACTGCACCAACTGACAGCTCCACCGTTTAATGTAAACACGTATCCGGTTTGCGATTTAGAATCGTCCGGATCAGTGTCAAAGCTTGCATCAACGTAACCTTTTATGGTGAGCTCTTTGTCACCTCCATATACGAGAAACATATCCTTAGTCCTTTTCAGGTATTTCAGGATGTTCTTGACCGCTGTCCAGTGATCCACTCCTGGATTACTTTGGTACCTCCCTGCTAAACTTATAGCAAGTCACACATCAGGTCTGGTACACAGCATTGCATACATGATAGAGCCTATGGCTGATGCATAGGGAACATCTTTCATATTCTCTCTATCTTCTGCAGTGGTCGGGCATTGAGTCTTACTCAACTTCACACCTTGTAATACAGGCAAGAATCCTTTCCTTGCTTGATCCATTTTGAATTTCTTCAAAATTTTGTCAAGGTATGTGCTTTGTGAAAGTCCAATTAAGCGTCTTGATCTATCTCTATAGATCTTAATGCCTAATATGTAAGCAGCTTCACCGAGGTCTTTCATTGAAAAACTTTTATTCAAGTATCCCTTTATGCTATCCAGAAATTCTATATCATTTCCAATTAGTAATATGTCATCCACATATAATATCAGAAATGCTACAGAGCTCCCACTCACTCTCTTGTAAATACAGGCTTCTCCGAAAGTCTGTATAAAACCAAATGCTTTGATCACACTATCAAAACGTTTATTCCAACTCCGAGAGGCTTGCACCAGTCCATAAATGGATCGCTGGAGCTTGCACACTTTGTTAGCTCCCTTTGGATCGACAAAACCTTCTGGTTGCATCATATACAACTCTTCTTCCAGAAATCCATTCAGGAATGCAGTTTTGACATCCATCTGCCAAATTTCATAATCATAAAATGCGGCAATTGCTAACATGATTCGGACGGACTTAAGCATCGCTACGGGTGAGAAGGTCTCATCGTAGTCAATCCCTTGAACTTGCCGAAAACCTTTTGCGACAAGTCGAGCTTTGTAGACAGTAACATTACCATCAGCGTCAGTCTTCTTCTTAAAGATCCATTTATTCTCAATTGCTTGCCGATCATCGGGCAAGTTAACCAAAGTCCATACTTTGTTCTCATACATGGATCCCATCTCAGATTCATGGCTTCAAGCCACTTTGCGGAATCTGGGCTCACCATCGCTTCTTCATAGTTCGTAGGTTCATCATGATCTAGTAGCATGACCTCCAAAACAGGATTACCGTACCACTCTGGTGCGGATCTTACTCTGGTTGATCTACGAGGTTCAGTAGTATCTTGATCTGAAGTTTTATGATCATTATCATTGGCTTCCTCACTAACTGGTGTAGGTGTCACTGAAACAGTTTTCTGTGATGAACTACTTTCCAGTAAGGGAGCAGGTACAGTTACCTCGTCAAGTTCTACTTTCCTCCCACTCACTTCTTTCGAGAGAAACTCCTTCTCTAGAAATGATCCATTCCTAGCAACGAATGTCTTGCCTTCGGATCTGTGATAGAAGGTGTACCCAACAGTTTTCTTTGGGTATCCTATGAAGACACATTTCTCCGATTTGGGTTCGAGCTTATCAGGTTGAAGCTTTTTCACATAAGCATCGCAGCCCCAAACTTTAAGAAACGACAACTTTGGTTTCTTGCCAAACCACAGTTCATAAGGCGTCGTATCAACGGATTTTGATGGTGCCCTATTTAACGTGAATGCGGCCGTCTCTAAAGCATATCCCCAAAATGATAGCGGTAAATCATTAAGAGACATCGTAGATCGCACCATATCTAGTAAAGTACGATTACGACGTTCGGACACACCATTACGCTGTGGTGTTCCGGGTGGCGTGAGTTGTGAAACTATTCCACAGTTTTTCAAATGTACACCAAACTCGTAACTCAAATATTCTCCTCCACGATCAGATCGTAGGAACTTTATTTTCTTGTTACGATGATTTTCAACTTCACTCTGAAATTCTTTGAACTTTTCAAATGTTTCAGACTTATGTTTTATTAAGTAGATATACCCATATCTGCTTAAATCATCTGTGAAGGTGAGAAAATAACGATATCCGCCACGAGCCTCAATATTCATCGGGCCACATACATCGGTATGTATGATTTCCAACAAATCTGTTGCTCTCTCCATAGTACCGGAGAACGGTGTTTTAGTCATCTTGCCCATGAGGCACGGTTCGCAAGTACCAAGTGATTCATAATCAAGTGGTTCCAAAAGCCCATCAGCATGGAGTTTCTTCATGCGCTTTATACCGATATGACCTAAACGACAGTGCCACAAATAAGTTGCACTTTCATTATCAACTCTGCATCTTTTGGCTTCAACATTATGAATATGTGTATTACTACTATCGAGATTCAATAAGAATAGACCACTCTTCAAGGGTGCATGACCATAAAAGATATTACTCATATAAATAGAACAACCATTATTCTCTGATTTAAATGAATAACCGTCTCCCATTAAACAAGATCCAGATATAATGTTCATGCTCAACGCTGGCACCAAATAACAATTACTTAGGTCTAATATTAATCCCGAAGGTAGATGTAGAGGTAGTGTGCCGACTGCGATCACATCGACTTTGGAACCGTTTCCCACGCGCATCGTCACCTCGTCCTTTGCCAGTGCCCGCTTATTCCGTAGTCCCTGTTTTGAGTTGCAAATATTAGCAACAGAACCAGTATCAAATACCCAGGTGCTACTGCGAGCTCTAGTAAGGTACACATCAATAACATGTATATCACATATACCTTTGTTCACCTTGCCATCCTTCTTATCCGCCAAATACTTGGGGCAGTTCCGCTTCCAGTGACCAGTCTGCTTGCAATAGAAGCACTCAGTTTCAGGCTTAGGTCCAGACTTGGGTTTCTTCTCTTGAGAAGCAACTTGCTTGCCGTTCTTCTTGAAGTTCCCCTTTTTCTTCCCTTTGCCCTTTTTCTTGAAACTAGTGGTCTTGTTAACCATCAACACTTGATGCTCCTTCTTGATTTCTACCTCCGCAGCTTTCAGCATTGCGAAGAGCTCGGGAATAGTCTTGTTCATCCCTTGCATATTATAGTTCATCACGAAGCTCTTGTAGCTTGGTGGCAGTGATTGGAGAATTCTGTCAATAACGCAATCATCCGGAAGATTAACTCCCAATTGAATCAAGTGATTATTATACCCAGACATTTTGAGTATATGCTCACTGACAGAACTGTTCTCCTCCATCTTGCAGCTATAGAATTTATTGGAGACTTCATATCTCTCAATTCGGGCATTTGCTTGAAATATTAACTTCAACTCCTGGAACATCTCATATGCTCCATGACGTTCAAAACGTCGTTGATGTCCCGATTCTAAGCCGTAAAGCATGGCACACTGAACTATCGAGTAGTCATCAGCTTTGCTCTGCCAGACGTTCATAACATCTGGTGTTGCTCCAGCAGCAGGCCTGGCACCCAGCGGTGCTTCCAGGATGTAATTTTTCTGTGCAGCAATGAGGATAATCCTCAAGTTACGGACCCAGTCCATGTAATTGCTACCATCATCTTTCAACTTTGCTTTCTCAAGGAACGCATTGAAATTCAACGGAACAACAGCACGAGCCATCTATCTACAATCAACATAAACAAGCAAGATACTATCAGGTACTAAGTTCATGATAAATTTAAGTTCAATTAATCATATTATTTAAGAACTCCCACTTAGATAGACATCCCTCTAATCCTCTAAGTGATTACGTGATCCAAATCAACTAAACCATGACCGATCATCACGTGAGATGGAGTAGTTTTCAATGGTGAACATCGTTATGTTGATCATATCTACTATATGATTCACGCTCGACCTTTCGGTCTCCGTGTTCCGAGGCCATATCTGCATATGCTAGGCTCGTCAAGTTTAACCTGAGTATTCTGCGTGTGCAAAAACTGGCTTGCACCCGTTGTAGATGGACGTAGAGCTTATCACACCCGATCATCACGTGGTGTCTAGGCACGACGAACTTTGGCAACGGTGCATACTCAGGGAGAACACTTCTTGATAATTTAGTGAGAGATCATCTTATAATGCTACCGTCAATCAAAGCAAGATAAGATGCATAAAAAGATAAACATCACATGCACTCAATATAAGTGATATGATATGGTCATCATCATCTTGTGCTTGTGATCTCCATCTCCGAAGCACCGTCATGATCACCATCGACACCGGCGCGACACCTTGATATCCATCATAGCATCGTTGTCGTCTCGCCAATCTTATGCTTCCACGACTATCACTACCGTTTAGTAATAAAGTAAAGCATTAAATCGCGATTGCATTGCATACAATAAAGCGACAACCATATGGCTCCTGCCAGTTGCCGATAACTCGGTTACAAAACATGATCATCTCATACAATAAAATTCAGCATCATGCCTTGACCATATCACATCACAACATGCCCTGCAAAATCAAGTTAGACGTCTTCTACTTTGTTGTTGCATGTTTTACGTGGCTGCTACGGGCTTAAGTAAGAACCAATCTCACCTACGCATCAAAACCACAACGATAGTTTGTCAAATAGACTCCGTTTTAACCTTCGCAAGGACCGGGCGTAGCCATACTTGGTTCAACTAAAGTTGGAGAGACAGTCGCCCGCAAGCCATCTCTGTGCAAAGCACGTCGAGGGAACCGGTCTCGCGTAAGCGTACGCGTAAGGTTGGTCCGGGTCGTCTCGTCCAACAATACCGCCGAACCAAAGTATGACATGCTGGTAGGCAGTATGACTTGTATCGTCCACAACTCACTTGTGTTCTACTCGTGCATATAACATCAACATAAATAACCTGGCTCTGATACCACTGTTGGGTTTCGTAGTAATTTCAAATTTTTTCCTACGCACACACAGGATCATGTGATGCATAGCAACGAGGGGAGAGTATTGTCTACGTACCCAACGCAGACCGACTGCGGAAGCGATGACACGATGTAGAGGAAGTAGTCGTACGTCTTCTCGATCCAGCCGATCAAGTACCGAAACTACGACACCTCCGAGTTCGAGCACACGTTCAGCTCGATGACGATCCCCAGACTCCGATCCAGCAAAGTGTCGGGGAAGAGTTTCGTCAGCACGACGGCGTGGTGACGATCTTGATGAACTACAGCAGCAGGGCTTCGCCTAAACTCCGCTACAGTATTATCGAGGAATATGGTGGCAGGGGGCACCGCACACGGCTAAGGAATAGATCACGTGGATCAACTTGTGTCAACTTGTGTGTTTAGAGGTGCCCCTGCCTCCGTATATAAAGGAGGAGAGGAGGGGAGGCTGGCCGGCCAAGGGGGGGAGGCGCAGGCGAGTCCTACTCCCTCTGGGAGTAGGATTCCCCCTCCAATCCTAGTCCAACTAGGATTCCTCGGAGGGGAAAAGAGGAGGAGGGGGCCGGCCACCTCTCCTAGTCCTAATAGGACTAGGGGAAAGGGGGGGCGCGCAGCCCATCTAGGGCAGCCCCTTCTCTTTTCCACTATGGCCCACTATGGCCCAAATAGCTCCCGGGGGATTCCGGTAACCCTCCCGGTATTCCGGTAAAATCCCGATTTCACCCGGAACACTTCCGATATCCAAATATAGGCTTCCAATATATCAATCTTTACGTCTCGACCATTTCGAGACTCCTCGTCATGTCCGTGATCACATCCGGGACTCCGAACAACCTTCGGTACATCAAAATGCATAAACTCATAATATAACTGTCATCGTAACCTTAAGCGTGCGGACCCTACGGGTTCGAGAACAATGTAGACATGACCGAGACACGTCTCTAGTCAATAACCAATAGCGGGACCTAGATGCCCATATTGGCTCCACATATTCTACGAAGATCTTTATCGGTCAGACCGCATAACAACATATGTTGTTCCCTTTGTCATCGGTATGTTACTTGCCCGAGATTCGATCGTCGGTATCCAATACCTAGTTCAATCTCGTTACCGGCAAGTCTCTTTACTCGTTCCGTAATACATCATCTCACAACTAACATATTAGTTGTAATGCTTGCAAGGCTTATGTGATGTGTATTACCGAGAGGGCCCAGAGATACCTCTCCGACAATCGGAGTGACAAATCCTAATCTCGAAATACGCCAACCCAACATCGACCATTGGAGACACCTCTAGTACTCCTTTATAATCACCCAGTTACGTTGTGACGTTTGGTAGTACCCAAAGTGTTCCTCCGGTAAACGGGAGTTGCATAATCTCATAGTCATAGGAACATGTATAAGTCATGAAGAAAGAAATAGCAACATACTAAACGATCGGGTGCTAAGCTAATGGAATGGGTCATGTCAATCAGATCATTCTACTAATGATGTGACCTCGTTAATCAAATAACAACTCATTGTTCATGGTTAGGAAACATAACCATCTTTGATTAACGAGCTAGTCAAGTAGAGGCATACTAGTGACACTTTGTTTGTCTATGTATTCACACATGTATTATGTTTCCGGTAAATACAATTCTAGCATGAATAATAAACATTTATCATGATTATAAGGAAATAAATAATAACTTTATTATTGCCTCTAGGGCATATTTCCTTCAGGGCCTCTAGCAACCTCCGCCCTCTACCTCCGCTGGAGAGGTTGATTCTGACGCTGTCCGGTCACCTCTAGCTATGCTACAGGTATGGGTAGGGGCGCAAACTCCTCCTCCATCGATTACCCCCTCCCGTTTGACTCTAAGAAGCCTCATTGTCGGCGTGTGCTCTGGCGAAGCGCCGCCTCCCTCTATTTCCCTCTCCCCTCCCTCTGGCCCGACTAGCAGGGCCCGCTATTCAGCCACTCATTACGCGCATGAAGCGGTATGAGTGG
>NC_041386.1:672232105-672308577 GCF_002162155.2 Triticum dicoccoides | reverse complement strand
CAAATTGCCATGACTTTTTATCTATAAGTCCAAATGCATTGATTCTCTTTGCATTGTGTTTTGTGTCCAAAAATCTAACAACACCCAAAATATGGGATTTTTCCTTGTTGTCTAGATTTTCTGGTAATTTTCAGATGGTTTCTTGATGTTTTCTTTTTGTGGTTTTGATTATTTTCAAAAGAGCCAGCTTATCTTGAGGATCACCAGGAGCTTTGTGAACCTCATCAGCACTAAGGAAAGCCACAACAACATTTTCATAGTGTCACTTCAATATTTGTGATTTTCCTACTTGAACTTATGAATATTTATGCATTTAAAATTAGTTATATAATGAGTATATTCTATTAGATGCTTGTCATGTTAAAATGCTTGAATTACAGAAAGTTTGAAGTGAATCTTGTTGGTAAGCTAAGAAGAACTTAGTTACAAGTAATGAATAAAGGATATGGACATGGATTCTAATAACTAGTTTAATTATTATCTTTGCATGATGAAAAATGATGAGATTGCTAGATATGATTCTGGTTTAATTGAGGTGTGATCTTAACCAGAGAACTAGTATGAGTTGATGATGGCTCCGTGGGAGCGTGGTTGATTCAGTTATTTGCATGGTTATGTGGTGCATGTGTTAAGTGATGCATAGTATGGCATTATGACACCGGTAATTTTCACATCAAGTTGAACCTGATAAGTAACTCAACTTGAATATGTTGTTGACCGGGTCATGGTGCCGCTGAAACGAGTCTTTCCCAGTGCAACCACATTTGCCGGTATGGGACGGCCTTAATACGTTTCATTGTCGTGCCTCTGGTCGGTGCCTCCATTTAGGGAAGGTTATGGGCGTGCTGTAAACTGGCCTGGTAGGCTGACATAACCTTGTGAGCCCGTTGTTAAGTTAAGTTTTGGTACCGGATCCCAGAGTGGATCGTGGCCACGGCGGTGGTCGAGGTGTGTGGAGGTAGACGCGGGGCCACCTAGGACTAGCCCGATGGGGACTGAGTCGAAATGGCCGGGAAAGTGTCATGACAATGAAATGGTTTCGTCAGAATGCCGTTGGTCCACCCGAGTTGGAGTGCGATGCCACTACAAGAAATATGTCAACTTGAGACCTTCTGTCAGTGACCCTGGAAGAATTGGTCATAGATCTATGACCATTTCAGACCAATTGGTCAAAAGCTGTTCGGGGGGCTCCAAACCCTAAACCATTGGGACCATTTTGGTCAGAAAGGTTGTAATTTCCTTACACGAAATGGACATAAAGCAAGCAGCGCTAGTCCGCTGCCTTATTTCTAGTTGTTAACGACCAATATAGTTGGTCATAGCCTTGTAAATTGTGGTGGGTTGCGATGACTAGGCGCCATCTCATCAGTTTTGCCTATGTGTCATGTCCATGTGGCAGTTTTTGCCCTAGGTTGTGAAGCAACCTATATTTCTGTCATTCCCAAAATTCCCAAAAAAGCTCATAAATTCTTTGGGTCATATCTTCGTCAAATATGTAAAAACCTTCCTTTCCTAGTTAAAAAATAATTCAAAAATATTCATTTTCCTATTCTGTTCAGAACCACAGTTTGTGAAGGAAGTACCACTTTGGCATGTCCAAATAGTATCCATTTTCTACAGTGCTTTCCTATGCCCTAATAACCATCCTCCACCAAATGCCAGTTCAATCCATTTATTATTTTGAGTCGAGCTTCAACATTCGTATTTATGTCCAGTGTGGTGGTTTGCAAAGCAAGTACCACCTAGGCTCCTCCTTTTGAGCTGAAAATTTGTGAAGACGGTCTTCTTAGTAACTGATCATCCTTAGCCAAAACTCACGGCCATTAGCCATGTACATTTCCCGTACCGCTAATCAAACACTTGGCTGCTTATTCATGCTTAAGCATCGATCGGTCTCCTCGTGAGAATCTTATGTTGTGATTTTCTTCCTAGCACCTACCTGGGGAGTTCCCAAACCACTAGACATGTCTAGGCCGCCCAGAACACATGGCAACGCCACAGGCATGCGGTGACCACGCGACGGGCATGCGAGCTTACGCGCTCTAGAGTTGGGGCCCTCGGCCACCGTCGAAACCTCGATGTCTCTCCATCAAACCATGTATTTCTGATTAAATAGGTACTTATGTAACTAGAAATGATTTTTGGAAAAAATAAATAGCAAACTATGAGGCAGCTGCAGTTCAAATTTGACCCGCTTCCAACTAAATCGGCGGAAATTTGTCTTTTTCACGAGAGGTGGATCAAAACTTTTTACACCCAACCATTTTGTCAATTGTGCATTAAATATGTCCTAGTATTTTAGAAAAATGATTTGGTCCAATTTTGCAACAATTATTTGGTAGTTCCTTCACAAAAAACCTCCTTTCGGGCACTCGAAAAATGAAAAATGGTTTTTTCGTCCAAAGAAAATGAAAACTTCCTTAGGAAACATTGTTTGCCATTCCAATATGCACCCTTGTGCACAATATGAGATCATTTGAACAAACTATGCCATGAATGTGGCCATAAGTTTGATCATTTGCCTTGAAAGCCATGAATCTTGAGAGATGATAGCTCATTTCTGAGAACACTTTTTTAAAATAATTGCCGTATTAAAAGTTTGTTATTTTTCCTGGGAACTTGGCCACATATAATGACACAATGCGAAGGTTTCCCAATTTTTTGATTTTTTTGAATTTTTTATGCCCGTTTCAAAATGCGGCCAAAACGGCGGGAATGACCGTTCCTAGCTAGTTTTTGAATCTTGGAATTTTTTTGGTGTTTCTCTGATTAATTAGATACTTATGTACCTAGAAATGATTTTTGGAAAAAATAAATAGCAAACTATGAGGCAGCTGCAGTTCAAATTTGACCCGCTTCCAACTGAATCTGCCGAAATTTGTCTTTTTCACGAGAGGTGGATCAAAACTTTTTACACCCAACCATTTGGTCAATTGTGCATTAAATATGTCCTAGTATTTTAGAAAAATTATTTGGTCCAATTTTGCAACAATTATTTGGTAGTTCCTTCACAAAAAAACCTCCTTTCGGGCACTCGAAAAATGAGAAATGGTTTTTTCGTCCAAAGAACATGAAAACTTCCTTAGGCAACATTGTTTGCCATTCCAATATGCACCCTTGTGCACAATATGAGATCATTTGAACAAACTATGCCACGAATGTGGCCATAAGTTTGATCATTTGCCTTGAAAGCCATGAATCTTGAGAGATGATAGCTCATTTCTGAGAACACTTTTTTAAAATAATTGCCGTATTACAAGTTTGTTATTTTTCCTGGGAACTTGGCCACATATAATGACACAATGCGAAGGTTTCCCAATTTTTTGATTTTTTTTGAATTTTTTATGCCCGTTTCAAAATGCGGTCAAAACGGCGGGAATGACCGTTCCTAGCTAGTTTTTGAATCTTGGAATTTTTTTGGTGTTTCTCTGATTAAAAAGATACTTATGTACCTAGAAATGATTTTTGGAAAAAATAAATAGCAAACTATGAGGCAGCTGCAGTTCAAATTTGACCCGCTTCCAACTGAATCGGCGGAAATTTGTCTTTTTCACGAGAGGTGGATAAAAACTTTTTACACCCAACCATTTGGTCAATTGTGCATTAAATATGTCCTAGTATTTTAGAAAAATTATTTGGTCCAATTTTGCAACAATTATTTGGTAGTTCGTTCACAAAAAAACCTCCTTTCGGGCACTCGGAAAATGATTAAAAATAGCTAGAAAGATCAGAAATGTATAGAAATTAGTCCTTATCCATAAAATGTGGTCTAACTCTAGTGAAAATTTGTGTGGTGCCATTTTGCAAAATATTTTTGATAGCTACTTCACAAAATCCCTCTATTTTTAGTACTTAGATAGTTTTTTAAATCACTGGTTTTTGAACCAATCAGGACTCTTCCCACGGATCGATGGGCGCCCATCCATCCATCCATCCATCTCTCCATCCCACATCCATCCATCCATCTATCTACTGAAAAAAAAGAAATTAAAATGAAAAAGAGATACCCCCCACCCACAGCCCAAACCCTAGGTCAGATCCCATCGACTCCCTCCTCTCCTCACAGCCGCCGCCACCTCCTCCCTCGATCAAGTCTTCTCCCCGCCGCTCCCACCCACCGCCGACCTCGCAGCCCTCCTCACCACCGCCGCCGACCTCATCACTCCCTTCCCTCGCCATCTCTCCTACCCTATGCCCCAGATCGAGTCGAGCAGGTCGGCCGACGCGCTAGGGTTCCGTTTGGTCAGCTCCGCGCCGGCTCTCCGGTTGGCCGCCCGCCCGACGATGGATCTCCCGCCGCTCTCCCACCAGGCGCTCTTCGCGGCCGTCTGATCCGCGGATGCCAAGGCCGTGCGCCGCCTCCTACTGCGACGGTCGTGCGCGTGCGGCGCGGCGGCGGTGTTGGCCAAGATGGGGGCGGCGCCGGTGGAGCGCGTCAAGCTGCTGCTGCAGAACCAGGCCGAGATGCTGCGCTGGGGCACCCTCACGCGGCCCTACCGCGGGATCACCGACGCCTTCGCCCGCGTCCTCCCGCTCGCCGTCGCCAAGATCCTCCGCACCCTCGCGCTCCAGGAGACCCCCAACCTCCTCATCCTCAGCAAGAAAGTTCTCAAATTGGCCTCTTACAAGGTCTCCTGCTCTCATTCACCTTGCGATTTGTTATCATTTTGAAGCAGCTGCTAGTTGTGGTCAGTAGCTACGCCTAACATATTAGTAGGTTTATTGGCATGGTTCTCGCCTAATAATCCGCTCTGCTTTGCTTGCCCCATGGATGCATATTGTACCTTGCCCCCTGCTGTTTCCTGAGAACGCCCTCCCTAGTATAGATTTTAGATGATTTCTGTAGATCTAATTGCTGTTGTGGCTTCCCTCCTGTTGGAGGGAGCAGCTTCATCTTCCTGCACTTGCTGCATTGTGGTTTACCTCGTTACATGCTTGTTGACTCATCGACTGTTTGGGGACAGAAGATTGCTTGTAGTTGCTTACCATTGGTGCAGTCAGCATTTTGTTTTCTGATTCACTAGTGCCTGTACCAATGTACTGGGTGCTGCATTGGGGGAGAAATATTTCAAATCGACTTGTATGTACATGCTGATTTCCAAGGGACAAAATGCTGCTTACAATGCTTGCTTGTTTGCTCATCAAATATCTGGGATTCAGTTGCAGTTACCATCACCACTTTTTTATGGTGCATTTGTCCCACTATACCACTGCTGTAGCACAAAGGACACTACAAATCTTCAATCATACGTGTCATTCCTTCATACTACTATCTTTGCCCCCTTTATTATCCTCTGATTTAGGACACTACAAATACTGAAAATGTGCATGTTATGACTGGCCAATACACTGAGAAATAATAATGTTGCGCAACTTTATCAAGGATCGATTACTTAGTTACTGTGAAGCATTATCGAATGTTGTTCTTCCCTGCTCTTACCGGCGTCCTTTTAATTCCGTATGTGTTTTGTAGTTGAAGGAGTTCATTCTGTGCAGCCGGAGGCGTACAAGTTCAAGATCGGCGACTGGGTTTTTCGGAGGCCCGGAGACCCACCCCTGGACCAACTTATCGAGATGCTACAGAAGCACAAGGATAAGTCTCAAGATGAAATCTAGCTAGCTGGCTACAGTATGCCTTATGCTCTCGTTGATTTATTTCTTTTGCGCTCTTTTGAAGTTGTATATTGATGAGTGAGCGATCTGGTAGCAGCTAGCTAACTGCCTCTAGATTGTAACCCTGTTATGGGATGTGTGGTTGCGCATGCGTTCTGCATTGTCAAATGTGTTCTCTGTTGTCACACATCGTATGCAATGTTGTTCATAGTTTTTATATTTGTTGTCATGCGATGCGGTCACTGAATTGCTCAAAATTGCTGGCCAAGTACTATGTAGTGCTGTTCTATGCTAGGCTACCAGGCTAGGTAACTTCTGTATCAAAATCATGGATTCTTATCTTTACTATTATCTGCCATGGATCAACAATGATGCATCACATGTAGTAGTAGTAGAGTCGGACTTGGTGTTGCATTGCCCAGTTATTAGCTCCTCGATCTGTTCCTCACAGCGTGGGGTCAGCACTTTACCTCAACTTGTCTGCATTTTCTCTCGCACACTAGACTTGCTCATCCATAACACAATGGCAGTGCGTGAGTGAGTCTTGTAGGTATGTATGTTTTTGGGCTGGTTGTAGATGGCTTTGTATGTTATGGTAGTGTGCTTGCTCTCCCTGCTCTGCTTTCGCTTGTACTCCCTCCGTCCTGAAATACTCGTCGGAGGAATGGATGTATCTAGATGTATATTAGTTCTTGATACATTCATTTTTATGCATTTCTTCGACAAGTATTTCCAGACGGAGGGAGTAGAAAAGAAGAGCAGAGAAGGGTAAGTAAAACACACTAGCAACTCTCTAATTAGAACACCAGATACTAGTAGATACCAACCACATGTATCTACAGATTTACTACTAAATCCAACTACAGTACTACCTGATGTTGTGTGATTCCTTCCATTCTATGATTGATAAAGGAAGTACTTCATTAGTAACGAGACATGCTAATCTGGTGCTGAAATTTATAAGCAACTAAATTGTGCAGAATTAATTTTCACATTCAAATCGATGGTATGTCATGTGTGCACCGTGGACAAAAATTTCAGAGCCAACAGAAAGAAATTCTACTCTTTATTGCAAAATAGTATACAACATTACTTTTTTGGTTGCCTGCTAATTGTGTGCAAACTGGTTAATTATCAATAGCTTATCAAGCACTGCCTGACTGGCTCGCATCGCTCTGCTGTCGTAGTTGTGCCGTCAGTGCTCTTTCCTCTCTGTCTGTCTACGACAGCAGGATTCATGCACCAAACCAAGAACTGAATCTTTTGTTAGGCTGCTAGTAAACTAGGTTGTACTCCTTCCAATTGCAAGTTGGATAGAACCTGCAATTAAGTGCACAGACATACATGGATTCTGGTTCAATTCGTATGTATGTCTGTATGTGCATGCTTATGACTTTGACTAAAACTAGTTAATTCATTGTTCTACCTTGAAGGTGACCAGTCCCTAGCTGCGTGCTTTGGTCGGTCCTACTAATTTCAGTTCCTATGATTTTTAATCTCCGTTTTCTATTTTCCCCAGCTACCAAGACTCTGAGTTTGTGGTGATGGCAGCTGACACGAAGCCGATCGAAATCTTCCCCCACCCCCTGTTGCTCCCTAATGATAACAAGGTAGAAATTCTGTCCGTATGCTGCTTCATATATAGTACTGCTAATTAGTTTGTATGCATTCTGTTTATCAAATGAAAGGATATTCTGTTTGGCAGTGGGCGGTTTTGCTCAAAAATAAGTAAATAAATTGTATGTGCATGCTGAAATGTTAGATGTCTGTTGGTTGCTGTATATGGGAAGATGAATTGAATCTTGATGTGTACTTGTCAATTCTAGCTTATATTGGTGTCTTGTGATCCTAAAACATTATTGAATCCTGCTGTGTACATGTCAATCCTGCTGTGTGTTCATATTGCGTCTCTGTTTTCTTGTATGAACGAGTTATCTCATTTTAACTAGCTGGAGAACAAAAAGCATGGTACTAGCTCAATTTTTGTTATCATTCTTAATAAGTTTCCTTTTCTTGAATGGTTTGTTCTGATTCTTCACCTTTTCTGATTCTTCCCTACTGATTCATGTAACAGGGCGACCGAGGAAGGCATGTTGTCTGTTTTCTTGAAGGTCATTTTGTTTGTTCCCAGCCCTAACTACAGTTGTCCAGCTAGTTCGGCATGTTGTTCAGATCACTATTGTAGTCCAACGAGTTTGGCATGTTGTGAGTTTGTGATTTCTTGTAAAGCTTGTAAAGTATTGTATTACACTTGTAGTCATTACTGTGATTGCCACTGTATTACACTTGTAAGGATCTGGTTGCTCTTATTTAAAGTATTATGTGTGCTTTTTGTCCTCCCATTTAAATACTGGTTCAAATATGAAGAATATGAGCCTGATAGATGGGACCCATTTACTAGAACATGACAAATCGGACCCAGTTACCAGAACCTGACAACCGGGACCCATCTGACTGGTGGACCCATTTAATTAAAAAAAGGAAATTATAATTATTTAGATGAAAAGGCCAAGGCCCAATAATAAAAAAGGCTGCAATGTTGGGCCAGGCCCATGAAGTCGACCAAAAAATGACAGAAAAATATAGAAAGGCTGAATTAATGGGCTAGGCCCATGTAGAAAACTGAATTGGACCGGGCTGAATCTTGTGCCACATCAGCTTGCCACGCTGGATGCCTACGTGGCCTGGGGAGGTTGCTAGTGACCAAAACGCCATAGTGGACATATTTTGGTCGTAAACGTCTTCGACCATTCTAGAAGAAAGGTCGCTATAGTCAGTTTATGACGGCCAGCTTTTGACCTTGTGTTTTTGGTCACAAAAAGGTCGCAAATGGAAATTTGTGACCTTTCAGTGACCAATAGTGGTGGTCACAAGTTGACATATTTCTTGTAGTGGGCCATGGGTTCCGTAGTGTGGGTACAGTGTACTAACCTCTGCAGAGTATTTTTAATCTATCGATAGCCGAGTCCACGGTTACGGACGCGCTCGAAAGTAGGGTACACCATGGATTAACACTTAATAAATTTGCATACTAAGTTTGTACTAAGGATGGCAGTGAGTCCATCGTGTTGAGTTGGGCCATGAGTTGGTCGTGTTGTGATCGCCGTAAGGATCACGGGCCATGAGTTGGTCGGGTTGTGAACGCCATAAGGATCATGGGCCATGAGTTGGTCAGGTTGTGATCGCCGTAAGGATCACGAGTGTGTTTTAGAGATCATCATGTTTGTGGTCTGTGAATGATCATGTCCGGTAAGCAAGTCCGTGGAGCGAGTACCAGTTGAGCATAGTCACAGCATGTTGGATATATGGTTGCATTGTTGATTAAATGGTTAAATATCATGATATTGTCTATCATAATATTTATGCTTGTTGTGAGCTTGCAAGTACATTCAATGTACTGACCTGGCATGTCATGCTGGATTTCAGGAAAGTCTCGTTGGGAAGGAGTGATGTCCGAGTCTAGATCATCTCCACATCGGTGTCCCTGTGCTATGGAGTTCCGCTACGATGTTGTTCCGCTGCCGAGTAGTTATCATGATCGAGGCCCCTTTATGTTCACTAAATAATGTACATACTGTTAAGCCGCACTGTGTGTGCCGCTTGGCCTCGTTAACTGTTGTAATATAAACTATGCTCCGCTAGCATGAATAAAGTGGTTGTTTTTCTGTACCAAGTTCTTGTGTGTTGCTAGAAGACAAGGTCTTTGGACTGGCAATGCAAGGTAAACCTGTCGCTCTGAGGCGGGGTGCCACAACGCTTGGTATCAGAGCCGCGCTGATTGTAGGCCACGCTAGACTAAGCCGAGTTAACTGAACGTTAGATACGAGTTGTAGCTGAGTGCCGGTAATAATTGTAGCTAGTTGTTGCATTGCATAAATTGATTTTATTGTTATGCTTATTTGCTAATGGTTGTTAGTGTAGATGGCTCTGGTGCTGTATCCGTGCCAGTTGCAGCTGATGCCGTACACGTCGCCGCATCTCCTTCATAACGTGTGGCGTCGGCTGTACCCTCACAGGGACGATCCAGCCTATCGTGTGTACCGGGAGCGCCTAGCTGACTCAGTGTATGAGTATCACGCCGTGGTTACTCTACGCGCCAGTTCTGATTCTAGCTCTTACACTCATACCTCTCGAAGCGGCAATGCTTCTACCGCTTCGCAGGCCGTCCAGTTTGCTGCATTCGAGGTACTTGTTGAGCTCCGCTACAACGAGGTCCGGATGCAGAACCACCCAGGTTTCCATTACTATTATTCTCTCCACGATAATGGTCGTGTCGGTTTCCCTGTCATTGATCCGGAGTCTGATAGTGTAGCTAGCCACCTTTCTCGCTACATCACTGCTAGCTATCTTCTGATCTACGAGCTGCCTCGTGAGCTGAGTCGTGCCCGTACTGCTTTAGCATCTGCCTTAGTCTCTGCTAGCTCAGCCACTACTCCACCATCTATAGGATTTACTCCCTACATTCCTGCCAGTTCTAGATCCCCTGTTTCTCCGGTTACTCCTCCGAGTAGCTCGGGCACCGCGACGGTGAGTCCACTTAGTGCTCCTACTGAGTGGGTTTCACTCCTCGCCACTCCTGTAGCCCCGATGATCCACCCTCCACCTGCCCCAGAGGGAGAGCCCTCGAGGCAGCATTCGTGTCACTTTTAACCCAGAGGTCTTCGTTAACACCGTCAGTTCAAGATCCGAGTCCGCTTCAGGAGAGGACCCCGCAGCACCAGCAGAGCAGTAGAGCTTCCGAGTATTCGCAGTCGTCAGGATGGAGTATGGATGTAGTCGTACGAGTCATGATGTTTCATTTCATGTATGAGGGTAGTTGGACCTGGCATGTTGTTATCTTTCATGTATGAGTCTATGTATAATTATGTTGGACTTTATTTTGTTTGCCGTATTTTCTTCGCCTTTTCGGTTTTACTTGGATTTTTGTTGTTGGCTTCTCCCCAGTTTATGTTGCATGCTTCCCATCTCGGTTGCGTTTACTTGGGAAAAGTCATATTCGGATGACGTGGGGAGGCTATAGTAGCAACGTTCACGAGGGTTCTCCTGTTCGGCGTTCCACACGACAGGCAGGACAATCACCTGAGCTGTACGCTCCACCACCGCCTCCACCGCCAAATCCGCCCTCTAGCGAGCAAATTATGCGTATGTTCGAGGAACGACGAAATAATAATCTGATGGAAATATTCAGAAGTATTCAAGCAATGGTTGGACAGAATGGAAATCAGCCCGTCCCTCACTCCAAGTTATCTGATTTTCAAAGGACTAAGCCTCCCAGTTTCAGTCAGGCCATTGATCCCTTGGATGCAGATGATTGGCTGAGAACTATGGAAAAGAAGCTTGAGGTTGCTCGAACTGATGAAGTGCATAAGGTTCCATTTGTAACACATTATCTGGAAGGCGCTGCTGCTATATGGTGGGGAAGTGAGAAAGCCATGGGGACTGCTAATGAAGAAATTACCTGGTCAAGATTCAAGGAGCAATTCCGGAAATATCACATCCCTACGGGAATTATGAAGACTAAGCAACATGAATAACTCGCGCTCCTCCAAGGAAGTCAGTCAGTGGGAGAATATTTGCAGAAATTCAATCACCTGTCACGTTACTCTCAATATGATGTGGCCACTGAAGAAAGGAAGATGGACAGGTTTCTTGGTGGATTAAACCCACAACTTCGTTGTGCTCTCAGTGTGTTCGATTTCCCAGATTTCCAAACCCTGGTGAACAAGGCTTCCATTGCTGAAAGGGAACACAAGATTGTATCAGATAATAAGTCTGCCCATAATGACCACAAGCGCAAGTTTGAGCCCAAAAAGGAAATGCAACCAGTGCAGAGGGCTCGTACCTGGCAGCCAACTCATGTAGCATACAAGCCTAATTGGAAACAAAATGTTAACAAGGCCACCACCCAAGTCAAGAATGACGTGCTCAACCCAGTTCTGGAGAATCGCCTGCGCAACAATTCCTGTTACAGTTGTGGACAAACCGGACATTATGCCAGACAGTGTCCAAAGAACAACCGGACTGATGCTACCTTCAAGCCACAAATCCATTATTTGGAGGCAGGCCCAAGTCAGCACGACATCACGGGATACGTTCATCACATTTCCGCCGATGAAGCCCAAGAAAATCCCGAAGTCATCATTGCTATGTTCGCTATTAATAATATACCTGCAGTAATTTTATTTGACTCTGGGGCTTCCCACTCTTTTATTTCTCGGAGTTTTGTTGCCCAAAACAAATTTCCTTGTTCGCTTTTGGGCAAGAATATGCTGGTACAAACCCCGGGATCTCTTATCAGAAGCAATCTAGTCAGTCGCAATCTGGAAGTCTGTATCAACGGAATCCATTTTCCAACCTCTTTGATACTTATTGAGTCTGATAAGTTGGATGTTATCTTGGGTATGAATTGGCTGACTTAGTACCAAGTGTGCATAAATTGTGCGACCCGAGAAGTCAACTTGACCGGCCATGAGGGACAAACTACAAAGTTTATTGCTCGTAGGAGCATACGCTCCAAGGAAATGGTCTTTACAGCAATAGCTGAAATGGAATTAGTTCTGGTGGTCAGCGAGTTTCCTGATGTATTCCCAGAAGAACTGCCAGGCATGCCACCTGATTGAGAGCTTGAGTTTGCAATAGAACTTGTGGCCGGAACCACACCAATACACAAGAAATATTATTGAATGTCATCATCCGAATTAGTGGAGCTAAAGAAACAGCTTGATGAAATGCTCCAAAAAGGGTATATCCGCCCCAGTTCCTCACCATGGGGATCACCTCCTATATTTTTGGACAAGCAAGATGGCAGCCTCCGTATGTGTGTGGACTACCGATAGTTGAATGATGTCACGATCAAGAACAAATACCCTCTGGCAAGAATTGATGATTTCTTTGATCAGCTCAGTGGAGCCAAGGTGTTCTCAAGGATTGATTTGCGGACTGGATATTATCACCTCAAAATTAAAAAGGAGGATATTCCCAAGACCGCATTCACCACTCGCTACGGTCTCTATGAATATATAGTCATGTCTTTCGGCCTCGCCAACGCCCCTGTCTTCTTCATGCACATGATGGATAAAGTATTCATGGATTTCCTCGATAAGTTTGTGGTCGTCATCATTGATGATATACTTATTTACTCAAGAAGTGAAGAAGAGCATAAGTAACACCTCCGAGCAGTGTTGCAACGACCCCGTGAGCACCAGTTATACGCCAAATTCAGTAAATGCGAGTTTTGGCTCAAGCAAGTTGGATTCCTCGGGCATGTGCTATCCGCTGAAGGTATAGCCGTGGACCCAAGCAAGGTTAAAGATGTGCTTGACTGGTTGCCACCCGCCACCGCATCTCAGATCCGGGGTTTTCTTGGATTAGCCGGATACTACCGTCGTTTCATTGAAGGGCTTTCCAAGATTGCTAAACCCATGACGAAGCTTCTAAAAAAGGATAAGAAGTTTGAATCGACTACGGACTGTGAGAAAAGTTTCACCGAGTTGAAGAAACGCCTGACAACTGCGCCAGTATTAACACTTCCAGATATCTACCGCAGCTTTGACGTATACTGCGACGCTTCCAGGCAAGGACTAGGATGCGTACTTATGCAAGATGGCAAGGTAGTAGCGTATGCCTCATGGCAGCTACGACCCCACGAAGGAAATTACCCCACTCATGATTTGGAAATGGCCACGGTTGTCAGGACCCCGACTCGATGTCACATCGATCTAGCCGGTAACACCTCATATCACTTTGCGGCCTCACGCACGGTATTCCCACGGGTGTCGCATTACCTTTGCCCGGGACCGTTTGCGCATTTTGGCTCACGTATATGATAGTGTCGCTAGCATCCATATGATAAAGAGCTCGGGCTGACATGACTAGTCGTAAACCCAGAGTGGCACAGACTTACAGGGACAGGCATCCATGACCCAGCTTCGAACGTGTCGGTCATCAGCAAGTGGGTCCGGGCTGTAGCACTGGGCTAGCAGGACTCCGGTGAACCGGGCTGTAGCGGGCTAACAGGACTCCGGTATTCACCGCGTGACATTTCCCCGAAGGGACAGACACAGGAACGAAGAAGGACACATGCCGGCCAGCCTAAGTGTTCCAGAGCAGTAGCAAGCTACCATGGCTCAGCGGTAACACTAGGAGACATTTCCCGGTAAGAGAGGCTACCAAGGATAAACAACTAGGTTGTCAGATCCCACACATACCAAGCATTTCAATCATACACACAATATGCTCGATATGTGCAAATACAACGAAGCATCACAACATGACTCTACGACACAAGTATTTTAATCAATAGGCTCCGAGGAGCGAGATATTACAAACATGGGTCTCACGACCCAACAATCAGAGCATACAAGTCAAAGCACAAGCGGAAGCTATCATGTCTGGGTACAGACATCTATAAATGAAAAAGGCCGAGAAGCCTGACTATCTATCAGATCCTGCCGAGGGCACAAGATCGTAGCTGAGGTAACAAGCTAAACGTCGAAGTCCACGTGGAACTACTAGTGAGACTGAAGTCTCTCTGCAAAACATAAAATAGGCGAACGTGAGTACAAATGTACCCAGCAAGACTTAAATCAGAACTAACTACATATGCATCATTTTCAACAAAGGGGATGGTGGGGTTTAACTGCAGCAAGCCAGCTTTGACTCGGTGGCTATCCTGAACTACGACTGCGAGTAACTCTTTTGAGGTGGCGCACACGAGTCCACATATTCACCATATCGATACACCACTATGGATCCGCTCCCGTCTCCCTACGAGAACGCCATCCATAGCACTCACGCTTATCTTGCGTATTTTAGAGTATCCACTTTCACTTGTCTATGAACTGATATAAGCAACCCAGAAGTCCTTTTCCGCGGACACGGCTATTCGAATAGATGATGTTAACCCTGCAGGGGTGTACTTCTTCATACATGTTTCCACCACTTAGCGTCTGCACACGACATGTGCTCGGCAGACTTCAAGCGAAAGCCGACGTGGGTGTAGACCACGACCTACCTAAACACTCAAGTCTCTAGTCCAGGTTTATCGCCTATTCGGGTTCCATCCATGAGGAGATCCGGCCGGAGTTTCGCTCACAGCCCCAAACAATGTGAACAGGGTTCCGTGACACCAAACGGGCGCCCGGTATACCCGGCCACGTGCCTACCGCATCACAGCCCACCCCTACGGTCAGCGCTGTCCACGGCCTCCAGCATACTACAAACACCAGAAACTACTTGCAACTCCTGGACAGAGGACAAGGGTGAATAAGAAGTCGAGCGGGGTCATATTTCAGGGCCCAATGTATGGTAGTAGCTGAATCATGGATCACAAACACAGAACTCAGTTCCTGAGGACGGCTGCAATGAGACAACCCACCATGTACTCCTACATGGCCTCTCACCGCTACCTTTACCAAATCGTGTTCACACACTTAGCTCACACACAGTAGGACATGTTCACACGCCTCTGATTCATCCCCGATGAATCAGACCTGACTCAACTCTAAGCAGTAGTAGGCATGACAAACAAGCATGAATGAGTAGGCACAACAGGGCTCAAACAATTCCTACTCATACTAGTGGGTTTCATCTATTTACTGTGGAATGACAGGTCATGCAAAGGATAAAGGGGTTCAGCTACCGCAGCAAGTTACAGATGAATCGTTGTTGTCCTAATGCAGTAAAAGAGAGCAGGAGCGAGAGAGTGGGATTTTATCGGAATGAACAAGGGGGTTTTGCTTGCCTGGCACTTCTGAAGATAACATTGAGTCTTCATCAGTGTCAACGATCACATCATCGGTACACGTCTATCGAGAGGGGACAAATACCGGCAACACAGAAGGGAACACAATCAATGCAATGCACAATATGATGCATGATCATGACATGGCAAAATGAATGTGTGTTGGGCTAATGCAACTAAAACCAGATTAAATGGAGTTGGTTTGAATCTAAAATTCAAATTCAAACTCCATATGTGATTACTTAAATGCCCTTTATATGATTTGTGCTAAACAGCAGCTATAAGTTGTTCTAACATGCATGAAAATGGTACAGATGGATTCCTTGAATTTTTCTGATAATTTTTCATATATAATTTATTTAATTTGGAGCTACGGTTGAATTTCTATGAATTTTAGAAGTTTTAGGCATTTTCTAAATTTTCCTGAATATTTAGAATTAAAATAATTCCAGAAAATGAATTATGGCGTCAGCATTGCGTCACTATGACGTCAGCAGGTCAACAGACACTGCTGGTGGTCAAACCTGACCAGTGGGGTCCACTGGTCAGTGACTGAGGCTGGTTAGTGTCAATGGCAGGTGGGGCCGGGTCAACAGACACGTCAGCAGGTCAATACTGACGTGTGGGGTCGGTCAACGTCCATGTCAGCGTGGTCAAAGCTGACGGGTGGGGCCCATGTGGTTAGTTAAACTAAACAGAAAAAATACTAATCCTAATTAGGCGCAGGGGCCCACATGGCAGTGGCTCATAGGGTGATTAGCCCCTAATTAAGTGGCCACATCGGCCCGCCGAAGTTTGGCCGGCGGTGACCACAGAGCACGGCGGAGCACGCCGGACTTGCGCTAGGGGCTTCGGATTCGCGCGCTGAGGGCACCGGGGCGTAGCCCGGGCTCTCCCGCAACTGATGGGGTAGGTGGGAGGCTGCGGGGACGCCGGGGCTCGCCGGAGTGGAGGCCGCGGCGGCTGCCGGAGCTCGGGTTTGGGCGGAGCGAGGTTACGGAGCGCTAGGGGGCTGGCTGAGGGGGCTATGCGGACTCCTGGGGCAGCTAGGAGCACGCTAGGCTCGTCGGACTGGCCGCAACAGCACGTCAGTGCCATGCCCGACGTCCATGGCGGACGGCAGCGCTCGGTACGGTGGCTAGCATGGCTACTGCACGGGAGACCAACGGGGAGAGAGGGGAAACGTAGGAGAGCTCACGGAGGGGCTAGCGGAGGAGACGACGAAGTCGGGGAAGCTCTGGACGCGCCGAATCGGTGGAGTCGATCTCCGGGCACCGGAGGTGAAGACGACGATGCTCCGGTCGACTGCGGCCTCCTCTGGTCGCGTGCGTCGCGTGGGTAGCTTCACGGGGTCAGGGCGGAGCTCAGGGATGCATAGTGGGAGCGAGGGGGTGGCTGTGGCCCCGGTAACGTCGTCGGCGGTGATGGGCTCCGCTCGGGCGCGTGCAGGGAGGGAAGCAGAGGAGGAAACGGGGTCCAGGGGAAGAGAGGGGAGGTGCAGGGGGCGAGGGGAAGTGCGTGGCGTCACTAGAGGGCTCGGGGAGGAAGCAGGAGGTGGCCAGAGCAGGGTGGAGGTGGCGCGCACGGCGGCGTCGCGGTGTCCGCGTCCTTCTGGCGAGGAGGAAGACGATAGGGGAGTAGCGGTGGCGGGCTGGGCCGTGCTGCTGGGCCAGGTGGGCTACCAGGTGAGCGCCAGGTAAGGTTTCTCTCCTCTCTTTTATTTCTATTCTGTTTTATATTTTTCTATTTCTGCAATTTGTTTTTGATTTGTTTTAAAATATCAAATCATTTTATAAAATCCTGGAAATAATTATGGGTACTTTCTGAATTATTTCAGTGACCCTTATCAATTTCCAACATTTATTTGAGCATTTAAATTATTTATAGTATTTAAATGCCCAAAGTCAAATACAATATGATTTAATTCAAAAATCCAAAAATGACCTAAGAATATAATCATCATTTTTGGCAGAGGTTTCCACCTTAACCAGAAATCATGAACTTTTCTTAGGAACCTTTTGGGTTTATTGAAAAGATTTTAATTCACCCTAGTTGAGTTGATTTAATGCTAGGGTTTGAACATCCCCATTTCAATTTTAGGCAAAATTTAAACATGATGCAAACATGAAGCTAGCCTAGAGCACTACCAGCAGCTAGGGATGTGACAACTCACCCCCACTAAACAAGAATCTCGTCTCGAGATTCAAGCGTAGGGCAGGGTGAAAGGGGAACGCAAACTAGCACAATCTTCACGATCCAGGTTGCACTTCAAATGAACGTTGATTTGAACACCAACTTTGTCTTGTCGTCTTGCTCTGAGAACTCCAGCTATCATGACAATGAGGGGAAAGGAAAGACCCTAAAAGAATTGTTCTTCTCGAAGGTCGAACAACTCAGGATTAACCCACGGAATGAGACATAGCAACATCTCTCGAGCTGAGAGACGAAGCACGCACCCATAGGAATGGAGTGAAGCAGATGACAAGGGTTCACTAGGTAGACAACAATTCCACACCTAAGAGGGTGGTGAACGGTTGTCAACGTAGCGAGGAGTTGAGTTGCCATGATACCACGACGAAACATCCTGGAGGGGGGTGATTCGTAGATTATTATCTTAAGTGGCAAAAAGAATTACCTTTGATATAGAGATCATTGAGACTCTCTATATCAGCCTAAGGCAAATCACAGCAATCGATTGGCGGGGGTCGGTAGAATGGCATACTCGGACTTGGATGATGTGGTTTACCTTGTTGAAGACAACGTAATGGATGAATTTGCTTACCACCGGAAATGGAAGAGACCCATGGTAGATTGGCACATTGACGGTGCAAGCTAGGAACAAAATGCAAATGCTAGGAATGATTCTGGTAACTGGGGAAGAACCCAACAATAGGGAGTGGATTCACTGTTTGAAGAGGTCATAGCATTGCCGAGGAAACTGAGAGCAATCCCAGTTAGAGCTGATGATAACACGTAACGCTTGTGCGTGCTCTCAAGAACTTGAGCATTTCCATATTCATCAAGGTTTTACCAACATCCGTGTCAAGGGTCCGGCAACACAACTTGCTACCATGATGAATGATGATGGAGGATGTAGATGCAAAGAAAGATAACACCTTCTCAGATTTCATCTTAGCGAGGCCAAGCAAATAAAATCTGGATGATCAACCGAGAGACATTTAGCACTCCGCTTCTAATGTTCTCCTTGATGTGCTAGTATAACCCATTCATAGATATGGTTTGATATCTAGAACATCAAGTAAAAAGGTCAGACTTCGGGATCTCAAAATCCATAGGGGCAACTAGGGAGTAAATCCTACGAAATCCCTATGGGGAGGTGGCCAGCTTCCTCAATCAAGATATTATAATAACAGGTCTTCCGGCTGGGTGTGTTGGCCACGACATCCACTTTACCGGTTATCGAGGGACCAATATTATAGTTCTTGGGAAATATTCCAACCATCATATCTGCCTGAGATTCAGATCTGGTTGGTGTTAGGATATTCCAGGCTCATTGAGTCTTAGGAAGAAAAATGAAAGTTTGCAACACAAATCGACGAGATGACGTTGCGGGATTCTCGGGAGATGAACTACGATAGCAAGCTCCAAAACATGAGCTGGTTCTGCTACAAACATGTGAACACGTTGTCCCAGACAAGCATGACCACGTGGTAGTCTTATAATAAAACACTACCGAGTTCAGGAGGGGGAACCATCAACGAGGGTATCGAAGTTCTTTCATAAGTCCGGATTAGCTCTTATGAAGGAACTCCTTCTCCTTGAACAAATCAGTCAGTGGCTTGGTGTGCTAGGGATACATATAGATTGAAGGTTGCAAGTCTTCAAACCACAGCATTCTTCGCACGTGTGCATGACTGATTTGGAATGATTCCAAAGAAAGCAACATTGACTTTCTCGAATCCACGGCGGCAACTTGCATCAGATGCACATGAATTAAAGGAAGTCACTACCTTCATCCAAACATATGCTTCATGAGCTAGCATGAACAAATGCTTTCAAAAGTTTCCAACACTAGCTTAATGTTCAGGAAAATTATGGAGAAGACAAGGATGTTGTCAATGGGAACAACAACAATTCATCTGGGTTTCCTTTTTAAAAGGAATTCCATAGTTAAGTGAACAAGTGATAGCATTGGTCAGATCCAAAAGATATAATGGTGTATGCTCGAGGGATCAACCACGAATAAGACAACATTACGAGCATCGTTGGTACTGATTTGATTTGACGATAGCCCACACTCAAATCAAAGGATTGATAAGACAATAGGTCCAACAACTGATCACAAGGACCAATCGATGAAGATATCATCTTTCTTCAACACACACTACACAAGAATATCCCTTTGGAACAAACTAAGTCAGGCAAGCTTTTATCTTCCAACCCTCCAAGTTGTCGTTTAGCTTAACCAACTAGCTCAGGGATATCTAACACCGATTCTTGGAGAGAAGGTGGTTCACAAGAAACCAACTTGATCACGAACTCAACATAGTGGTCAGGTGACAACCCGGTAACACCTCCAAGAAGATATTTGGAATGTCGCGAACCACCGGTATGTTACTAAGCTCGAGAACAATCTTGCTTTTTAGGGCAAGACAATATGATCAATAGAGCAAGGATTTGAAATAATCCTAACTCATCGATCGAGGAGTGAACCAGGAGAATGGACTAGGTAGCATGATCAACCTTAGAATGATGATTCAAAACCAACACGCTAAGAATGAAATTATTATCCTTTAACTACCAAGCAACAAAGTTGCTAGCAGTATTGATTTCACACATCACAATTCATTTGTCGGTATTCCGATGGCATCAACACGAGGGCCGAGGAAGGAACAGTGATGGCAAGAAGTGTCACTGTACCAAGAGTTCATGGGATGGTGTGCAATTCCTATAACAATCTCGATATAAAATATGTAATACTCCAAGGTAGAGCAGAACCAAAAGCTGGATTGGCATTTGATCTGCGGAATACAACTACTTTGACCCAATCCTAGATATGGAAGAGGTACTGGAGTTTGTTTCTCCTAGTCATTCCGGAATAGAATGGCTTGACAGACCACAAGAGTCATAGGCATCGATGAACGAACGCACGCATACTCTTGACTATCAATGATAGACGAGGGTCAGAATGCAACTAAAGAGAACAACTCAAAGGAACATATAACTTTCTGAGTTGTGGATGCATAGATTAGTATGTCGAACCAAGTTCAACATATTTCTTCCGGATAACCCATGCAGAAAGGTAGAACTGGCAGAGTCACGATTTATGAATGTAGAACTCCTCAAGAGTACTCTAATTGTGATCTTTTGATCCAATAAACATCTGCCATAAGCGGTTCATAGTATTTGGAAGAAGGAAATACCACGGACCTCGAGGACTATCGCAAAGTTACTAATATCCTAAAGGAACTAGCAAACACTATCAACATGAGGTAAGTAGAGTGAATCTCGGGTTCAAAGCCCAAGGAGTAGAATACCTACTACTAAGTGGCATCACAGGATGCTTTCGAGAATGATGGCCAGAATCATCACACTAGGACACAAATCATGGCTAGATTACTAGGTGATCCCCTAAGACACCTAGGGTCATAATAATATCTCCAACATATATGTCAAGGTAACGGAGTACCTCAACTCACTGATTAGTGTGGTTAATCTGGCCCATGGGAACAGTGAAACGGGAAGAAAGGATTTGCAATTGCATCAGACTACTTAGAAACCTGGGATGACTCGGACAGCATAACGGCTATAATTGCTCAAAAAGATTTGAGACAATCACAAAAATGGTGGCATAACCACTCAGAAGCACAATATCAAGGTTCCGAGATCAACAATTAACATACGGAAGTAGTAGGAACTGAACTGAGACTTAAATCCAACAATCTTATAAGTCTACTGATTAGTAACACGTGATCCTAATAGAAAGAAGAGATAGCCTAGTTCTTAATCCCCGTAGAAGAGAAGATGATGACTCAGATCAGAAGGCCATGAGGTATAAGGAGTAAAAAGAGCCTTACGTTCCATCCCACAATCAATTCCCTTATATAACTAAAGAATTTCTAGACTCAACTTCGACCAGTTTGGCTTAGTAATCCTACAGGCAGTCAAGCTCTGATACCAGCGCTGTCAGGACCCCGACTCGATGTCACATCGATCTAGCCGGTAACACCTCATATCACTTTGCGGCCTCACGCACGGTATTCCCACGGGTGTCGCCTTACCTTTGCCCGGGACCGTTTGCGCATTTTGGCTCACGTATATGATAGTGTCGCTAGCATCCATATGATAAAGAGCCCGGGCTGACATGACTAGTCGTAAACCCAGAGTGGCACAGACTTACAGGGACAGGCATCCATGACCCAGCTTCGAACGTGTCGGTCATCAGCAAGTGGGTCCGGGCTGTAGCACTGGGCTAGCAGGACTCCGGTGAACCGGGCTGTAGCGGGCTAACAGGACTCCGGTATTCACCGCGTGACATTTCCCCGAAGGGACAGACACAGGAACGAAGAAGGACACATGCCGGCCAGCCTAAGTGTTCCAGAGCAGTAGCAAGCTACCATGGCTCAGCGGTAACACTAGGAGACATTTCCCGGTAAGAGAGGCTACCAAGGATAAACAACTAGGTTGTCAGATCCCACACATACCAAGCATTTCAATCATACACACAATATGCTCGATATGTGCAAATACAACGAAGCATCACAACATGACTCTACGACACAAGTATTTTAATCAATAGGCTCCGAGGAGCGAGATATTACAAACATGGGTCTCACGACCCAACAATCAGAGCATACAAGTCAAAGCACAAGCGGAAGCTATCATGTCTGGGTACAAACATCTATAAATGAAAAAGGCCGAGAAGCCTGACTATCTATCAGATCCTGCCGAGGGCACAAGATCGTAGCTGAGGTAACAAGCTAAACGTCGAAGTCCATGTGGAACTACTAGTGAGACTGAAGTCTCTCTGCAAAACATAAAATAGGCAAACGTGAGTACAAATGTACCCAGCAAGCCTTACATCAGAACTAACTACATATGCATCATTTTCAACAAAGGGGATGGTGGGGTTTAACTGCAGCAAGCCAGCTTTGACTCGGTGGCCATCCTGAACTACGACTGCGAGTAACTCTTTTGAGGTGGCGCACACGAGTCCACATATTCACCATATCGATACACCACTATGGATCCGCTCCCGTCTCCCTACGAGAACGCCATCCATAGCACTCACGCTTATCTTGCGTATTTTAGAGTATCCACTTTCACTTGTCTATGAACTGATATAAGCAACCCAGAAGTCCTTTTCCACGGACACGGCTATTCGAATAGATGATGTTAACCCTGCAGGGGTGTACTTCTTCATACATGTTTCCACCACTTAGCGTCTGCACACGACATGTGCTCGGCAGACTTCAAGCGAAAGCCGACGTGGGTGTAGACCACGACCTACCTAAACACTCAAGTCTCTAGTCCAGGTTTATCGCCTATTCGGGTTCCATCCATGAGGAGATCCGGCCGGAGTTTCGCTCACAGCCCCAAACGATGTGAACAGGGTTCCGTGACACCAAACGGGCGCCCGGTATACCCGGCCACGTGCCTACCGCATCACAGCCCACCCCTACGGTCAGCGCTGTCCACGGCCTCCAGCATACTACAAACACCAGAAACTACTTGCAACTCCTGGACAGAGGACAAGGGTGAATAAGAAGTCGAGCGGGGTCATATTTCAGGGCCCAATGTATGGTAGTAGCTGAATCATGGATCACAAACACAGAACTCAGTCCCTGAGGACGGCTACAATGAGACAACCCACCATGTACTCCTACATGGCCTCTCACCGCTACCTTTACCAAATCGTGTTCACACACTTAGCTCACACACAGTAGGACATGTTCACACGCCTCTGATTCATCCCCGATGAATCAGACCTGACTCAACTCTAAGCAGTAGCAGGCATGACAAACAAGCATGAATGAGTAGGCACAACAGGGCTCAAACAATTCCTACTCATACTAGTGGGTTTCATCTATTTACTGTGGAATGACAGGTCATGCAAAGGATAAAGGGGTTCAGCTACCGCAGCAAGTAACAGATGAATCGTTGTTGTCCTAATGCAGTAAAAGAGAGCAGGAGCGAGAGAGTGGGATTTTATCGGAATGAACAAGGGGGTTTTACTTGCCTGGCACTTCTGAAGATAACATTGAGTCTTCATCAGTGTCAACGATCACATCATCGGTACACGTCTATCGAGAGGGGACAAATACCGGCAACACAGAAGGGAACACAATCAATGCAATGCACAATATGATGCATGATCATGACATGGCAAAATGAATGTGTGTTGGGCTAATGCAACTAAAACCAGATTAAATGGAGTTGGTTTGAATCTAAAATTCAAATTCAAACTCCATATGTGATTACTTAAATGCCCTTTATATGATTTGTGCTAAACAGCAGCTATAAGTTGTTCTAACATGCATGAAAATGGTACAGATGGATTCCTTGAATTTTTCTGATAATTTTTCATATATAATTTATTTAATTTGGAGCTACGGTTGAACTTCTATGAATTTTAGAAGTTTTAGGCATTTTCTGAATTTTCCTGAATATTTAGAATTAAAATAATTCCAGAAAATGAATTATGGCGTCAGCATTGCGTCACTATGACGTCAGCAGGTCAACAGACGCTGCTGGTGGTCAAACCTGACCAGTGGGGTCCACTGGTCAGTGACTGAGGCTGGTTAGTGTCAATGGCAGGTGGGGCCGGGTCAACAGACATGTCAGCAGGTCAATACTGACGTGTGGGGTCGGTCAACGTCCATGTCAGCGTGGTCAAAGCTGACGGGTGGGGCCCATGTGGTTAGTTAAACTAAACAGAAAAAAGACTAATCCTAATTAGGCGCAGGGGCCCACATGGCAGTGGCTCATAGGGTGATTAGCCCCTAATTAAGTGGCCACATCGGCCCGCCGGAGTTTGGCCGGCGGTGACCACAGAGCACGGCGGAGCACGCCGGACTTGCGCTAGGGGCTTCGGATTCGCGCGCTGAGGGCACCGGGGCGTAGCCCGGGCTCTCCCGCAACTGATGGGGTAGGTGGGAGGCTGCGGGGACGCCGGGGCTCGCCGGAGTGGAGGCCGCGGCGGCTGCCGGAGCTCGGGTTTGGGCGGAGCGAGGTTACGGAGCGCTAGGGGGCTGGCTGAGGGGGCTATGCGGACTCCTGGGGCAGCTAGGAGCACGCTAGGCTCGTCGGACTGGCCGCAACAGCACGTCAGTGCCATGCCCGGCGTCCATGGCGGACGGCGGCGCTCGGTACGGTGGCTAGCATGGCTACTGCACGGGAGACCAACGGGGAGAGAGGGGAAACGTAGGAGAGCTCACGGAGGGGCTAGCGGAGGAGACGACGAAGTCGGGGAAGCTCTGGACGCGCCGAATCGGTGGAGTCGATCTCCGGGCACCGGAGGTGAAGACGACGATGCTCCGGTCGACTGCGGCCTCCTCTGGTCGCGTGCGTCGCGTGGGTAGCTTCACGGGGTCAGGGCGGAGCTCAGGGATGCATAGTGGGAGCGAGGGGGTGGCTGTGGCCCCGGTAACGGCGTCGGCGGCGATGGGCTCCGCTCGGGCGCGTGCAGGGAGGGAAGCAGAGGAGGAAACGGGGTCCAGGGGAAGAGAGGGGAGGTGCAGGGGGCGAGGGGAAGTGCGTGGCGTCACCAGAGGGCTCGGGGAGGAAGCAGGAGGTGGCCAGAGCAGGGTGGAGGTGGCGCGCACGGCGGCGTCGCGGTGTCCGCGTCCTTCTGGCGAGGAGGAAGACGACAGGGGAGTAGCGGTGGCGGGCTGGGCCGTGCTGCTGGGCCAGGTGGGCTACCAGGTGAGCGCCAGGTAAGGTTTCTCTCCTCTCTTTTATTTCTATTCTGTTTTATATTTTTCTATTTCTGCAATTTGTTTTTGATTTGTTTTAAAATATCAAATCATTTTATAAAATCCTGGAAATAATTATGGGTACTTTCTGAATTATTTCAGTGACCCTTATCAATTTCCAACATTTATTTGAGCATTTAAATTATTTATAGTATTTAAATGCCCAAAGTCAAATACAATATGATTTAATTCAAAAATCCAAAAATGACCTAAGAATATAATCATCATTTTTGGCAGAGGTTTCCACCTTAACCAGAAATCATGAACTTTTCTTAGGAACCTTTTGGGTTTATTGAAAAGATTTTAATTCACCCTAGTTGAGTTGATTTAATGCTAGGGTTTGAACATCCCCATTTCAATTTTAGGCAAAATTTAAACATGATGCAAACATGAAGCTAGCCTAGAGCACTACCAGCAGCTAGGGATGTGACAACGGTAGTTCATGCTTTAAAAATTTGGAGACACTACCTCATCGGAAAAGTATCAAGTTTTTATCGATCACAAAAGCCTCAAGTATATATTTGAAGGTTACCCCTACTCTTGAGGAAGAAATCCGCAAATCCCAGTCAGGCGATGCCGATCTGTAGAAACGTATCAAGTTTTCCGATTTCTGGAAGCATCAGTGCGGAACCCTCCGATTCAGGGGAAGGATTTGTGTGCCTAATAAAGCGGATCTGAAGCAGAAAATTCTGTCAGAAGCCCACAAATCGTCGTATTCAATCCACCTTGGAGGTACAAAAATGTATGAAGACCTTCGATAAATATTCTGGTGGGATGGAATGAAGAAAGACATTGTTTATTTCGTGGCCTGTTGCGACATATGCAACAAAGTAAAGGAAGAACATTAGAAACCAGCCGGACTTCTCCAACCGCTATGAGTGTCACAATGGAAATGGGACGATGTCCGTATGGATTTCATCACAGGACTACCTAAGACCCGACGAGGAAATAATGTGATCTAGGTCATAGTGGATACATTAACCAAGGTGGCCCACTTCCTCCCAATCAAAACCTCATACCGAGCAGACGAGCTTGCACGACTGTATGTATCCAGAATAGTCAGTCTGCATGGAGTTCCCCGAACCATTACTTCTGACCGAGGTTCGCTTTTCACCTCCGCTTTTTGGTCCCATCTCGATCAGGCCCTCGGAACAGAATTGAAATACAGTACCTCTTATCATCCTTAGACGGATGGACAGACAGAAAGGGTAAATCAAATACTCGAAGGTATGCTCCGAGCCTGTGCTTTGGCCCAAGGCCCACAATGGGAAGATTGCTTGCCGTACGCCGAGTTCTCGTATAACAATGGCTTCCAGACCAGTTTAAAGATGTCATCATATGAAGCTTTGTATGGCCGTAAGTGCCGCACTCCATTAAATTGGTCTCAAACCGGAGATAGTCATATTTTCGGAACGGATCTCATGCTGGAAGCCGAAAAGCAAGCCAAGGAGATCCGACACAGATTGCAATTGGCCAAATCGCGACAGAAAAGTTATTACGATGCAAAGCACCGACAGATCAGCTTTGAACCCGGAGAACATGTCTATCTTTGAGTCACACCTATGAAAGGAATCAAGAGGTTTCAAACCCGTGGAAAGTTGGCACCCAAATTTATTGGTCCATTTCCCGTTATGACACGAGTAGGTGCTGTGGCATATCAGTTGGAGTTGCCCCCTGAGCTATCAGACGTGCACAATGTGATCCACGTTTCACAATTGCGACGGTGCATATCACCACCCGAGAAAAAGACCGATTTGATAGAGATAGAGCTGGCAAAGGACTTAACCTATGAAGAGAGGCCAGTGAAAAATTTGGATGAAATGGAAAGAGTCACTCGCAGTAAAGCCCGAAAGTTTTACAAGGTCCAATGGATGCATCATACCGAGTCAGAATCAACCTGGGAATCAGAAGAATTTCTAAGGGCATGTTATCCAGAATGGTTTTTCCCAGGCAAACAAATCTCGAGGACGAGATTCATTCTAAGTGGGGGAGGTTTGTGACAGCCTAATGTTTGCCCTCTTTTCTTTGCTTGATTTTCAGTTGAGTTGGTTTTTAATTTGGAGTTTTGAATCATTTCATTTGGACTTAACCACTTGGGTACCCCTTGATTTTCACTCAAGTGTTCCCTCTCCTCCTCAAAACCATCGTTTCGCCTCTGGTTCAACCCTAAAATATTGCTTGGAATATTTTTCTTAAATGAAAAATATTCATTTTGCCCTCCAAAACCCTATGTCGTGGAATTGTCACGTCAGATGTCCTAGTGTAAGGACTTAGTCGTGAGGCCAACGCATCTATGTGGTAGCTTGAGAGGGGTTGAGCGAATCGAGAAACGCAACACAAGACAAGGATTTAGATAGCTTCGGGCCCCGGAAAACATCATCCGGTAACAACCCTACATGCTGTTTGAGGCTAGATCTCATTATAATCACGAGGGAGTCGCCGTAAACCGGCTCTCCTCTAATTGTGTCTAGCCCTAGAGATTGTTGTTTGCTTGTCCCTCTTTGAGGATACCTGCCCCTCCTTATATAAGTTGAAGGGGCGGGTTACATGTAGAGTCCATCATCTCGGACTAAGACTTAAACTATTTTGACTTCCCTTCCTGGGCTTCTTAACGTCTGCCGGTTTAACATTGTCTGCCGGTTTAACACTGTCTGTCGGTTTAACTTTGTCTGCCGGTTTAACATTGTCTGCCGGTTTAACATGGTCTGCCAGTTTAACATTGTCTGCCGGGTTATGATTGTCTTAACACCTGCCGGTGCTACGATCTGTATTAACTCTGTCGGTTTAACAGTCGCCGGTTTACCGTCGGTCTTAGCCATCTGTCTTAACTGTCTGCCAGTTTAACACCACCCCAGTTTACCAAGTCCTAGCCGGATTATGACTCCGGCCGGGTCATACCGCGGGGTATATCCCCGACATTAGTCCCTAGTTTAATTTGGATTTATTCATGTTAAACTGATACTGATCATCCTTAAGTCCTTGTCACTTACTTCTTCTAGAAAATCCGGTTTAACAGGCCAGCTTCATAATCAACTTGCTAACATTGGTTTCTCACAGAAAATATATTGTGAAGAATAACTCCTCTCCCAATGCTTAAAAACAATATTGGTCCTTGAAATACTCATCCGATCTTCAGCCGGTTTAAGGACATAGAACTTGCCGGTTTATCACTGCCAAGATCACCGGTTTATAAATATTGATAGCACCGGGTCATACTTGTAGTTAACATCCAGCTTGAAAATATACCTCTTATATGCCTATCACTTGTAGCCCCCAAGTCTTAAGAAGGTAGCATAGCAACAGCTTAAGACTTGCTTCAATATAAATATCACAATCTTGAAGAAATCCAGGTTGTTCATCTCAATCACTAGTCAGAATTGAGTATTCCACATATGTTGCCCCCAAGTGCCGGGTTGTCATGCTTGCAGCAACCTGGGACTTGTAATTGCCTGATGCTCATAAAAACTTCAACCAGTGTAGCCCCCAAGGGCCGGGTCATTATGCAATAATGAGCAGGGACTTTGTAAATATAATCATGTAGACTTTGAACAGCAATGGTGTAGCCCCCAAGGGCTCAGTAAGATAATATTGAGCTAGGACTTTGATATATACTTCAATGAAAATAACATCATATGATGTAACCCCCATCATGGGGCTTGAATTCACGTCCACAAGGTTAAGAGCCTTGTGCTTTACCAACTGAGCAGTGGACCCTTCAATGTAATGGATAAAAAGCTTTGTACCTTAAATTGTTGACAGAGGCAATTGGTAGCCCCCAAGGGCCGGCTCATTACAATGTGATGAGTCGGGTCTTCAATAAAGTGAGCAAAAATGACTTTGCATTAGCCCCCAAGTATCATGGTGCGTGCTTGCAGCGACATGAGACTTGTGTATTTGATGTAATTTCAACTGAAATAATTTAGCCCCCAAGTGTCGGGTCGTAAGCCTGCAGCAACTAGGGACTATTCCTTCAATTGTAGAATAAATCATATCTATTGATAATATGATAGCCATTGCGCTAAAGCGACTTTGAAAACCTTAATCATAATACTGGTTATTGATAACCATAATAAAAACCCAGCCATGTTGGCTATTTGAATAATATACCCAATGATTTATAAGTCAATAATTCCAATGGCGCAATCCAAATATATACTGGTGACTTATAGTCCAAAGCCAGGCCGGGTCAATAAACACCGGATTATAAATGATTATGTACTGACAACTTGTAGTTGAAAGTCGAGCCGGGTTAATGAACACCGGGTTAATTTGATGACTGATAGTCATGTCGGCTCAATAGACGCCGTTTCAACATAAAATTTATCAAAAGAGAAAAATCTTGACAAAGTCAAATAAAATCGTGTAGTCGAGGCTTTTCAAGGGCTGTCAGGCCCAAATTCGAGGCTTTTCATGGGCTGCTAGGCCGCTGAGTTAAACCATTTGACAAAGCCTTTTAAGATGGACCTCCAACTAACCAATCGTCGTTTTAACTTTGACAAGTTCAGGGTCTGTATAAGATTGACTTGTCAAACGTTTGGCGGGTCATGCCAGGATTACCTGGATAGGAGTGGCTTACTTGATGAAGGCAGGCTAACCTGGGGTTTTAGGTGAAGACACCAGGCATCCAAGTCGTGCTTGATAGCAGATTACAAGGGTCCTTTCAAACTCTTTGTTGCAGTGCACAAAGATCCCCCAAGTAACTTTGTGAGTTGTGCTCAATGGGTGCCTATGTTTGAGCTGCGCGTAGCAACAAGACTCTCTTTGGCCCCTTGGGTGTGAAGCTCCCAAGCTTTGTTGTGGCGTGATAGCCGGATTAATGAACAGGACTCCGCTTTGTCAGCTGAAGCCCCCATGTGCTATATTTTTGAGCTATGCTTGTCGGGTGCCTATGTTTGAGTTGTGCTGTGCAACAAACTCATTTTGGCCCCTTTTGACTTTTCTAAGAACTCAAACTTTGCGAGATATATTTCTTCTTGAACCGGATGTTAACCCGGATATTTGAGAGCTTCAATGAGACAGTCCTTTGAACCGGATTTTGAACTGGAATCCTTTCTGATGACCCAGAACTTCTTCAGAGCCGGGATTTTGTCATATACTTTTTGAGCCAGAAATTCTCTGACGGCCTTTAAATATTCATCAATATAATAGTAGCCTCCGTGACCGGGTTATCTTTCCCTTCAACATCCTGGGGCACTTGAATTTGCTGAAACTGGCAAGACTTACTGCATCATATCATCGTAGCCCCCGAGTCTTAAGATGACTCAGGGAGTTGTCTTGAGATTCTCTGTACTTGACCATAGCAAAAAGATATATGTCATTGGTGTTGATAAATGTGAATCCGCAGAACGGGTTATAAATGATCCCGTATGAATCGTGTCAGCAACTCGGCCAATGGTTCTTTCCAACCGGTTGTTTGAAGTTCACCAAACTGTAATGGCGGCGACTTGTATGCATGTTCATCGAGCCATCTAGCGCAAATGGCGGCTGAATGGAAATTTGCCTCCCATTTGTTGGAAGAAAAACCGGGCTACCCAAGCTGTGAGTTGCTCATATGCAATAAATAGCTCATGCAGACAGGTGCGGACCGGTATGTTGATGTAAACCAGGCCACAGGGACGGCGGCTTGCGCACGCTCATTCACCGGTGCAGAACGTTGCTAGCGCGTGCTCCGTGCCCGTAATATAACGCCTCATTTGTAATGAACAATTATCCTGCGTCAAAAAATATCACATGCCAAAGTAATTGTTCACACAAAAATTAATATGTGCTATGAAAATAAAACCAGGCGGATATCACCTGATATATTTTTCGAAGGTAGTAACTGTTGACCGAGTGAAAGCCTTCACGTCCAATCAACTAACCGCTTATCCATCAAATTTTGAAATGGGTCGTTCCCATCAATCAGTAGCACACTTAGGGGTGTTTGTCTTCAGGGACTTTTTGGTGTAGGGACTAGAAAAAGTCCCTAGCAAACCAAACAGGGTGGGACTTTTTTGGGACTTTTTGCTAAAAGTTCTTAGAAGCACCTCCTTGAGAGTCTTTTTCAAAAAGTCCCAGGGACTAGAAAAAGTCCTAGGACTAGAGAAAGAAACACCACCTTAGCTCAGACCGTGAATCCTTTAGCTTGTTTCTTTGTGTTGATATGGCACGCATACACACATAGCTTATTTTTGGCATCCCCACCTCCAACGTTGTATTTTAATCACCATGCCTCCTGCCACATGAACCCGTTACCTCCACAGAATAACACCATAGCTCAACACAGATCAGTGGGGCAACAATCAGAAGACGGGTCACATTGGTCGAGCCCGTAGCAGAAAAGGTGAACCGGCGGAAGTCAGAACTATTCACGGGAGACTCGCGGCAGCTCAAGATGGTTCAGGAAGCGGAGACGGGCCGGCGTCCAACGCAGTGACCCAGGGCATCATGAGCAAAAAACGGCGACGGCGGTTCAAAGCCGCGGGAATGCATGACGGAGCCAGTGCAAGGGACGCCGGTGGGTTGATGCGGGCGGTGACTCACAGTGAGGCTGTGAAGGCAACGGCGCAGCCGGGTCGAGGCAGCAGGGCACCGGGCGGAATGACGCGCAGACATGGCCGGTTCAACCTTTAACGTAGGAGCGGCTATAGCTCAAGACGGTTTGAAGATGGTAGCTCGGGGGTGCCGGTTCAAAGTAGTGAGGCTGTGTCGAATTGATCCGGTGCCGGTTCAACACCAGGACTGCGTCTCCACGCACACGGAGGCGACTAAAAGCGGGAGCAATAACAGGTTGCTGCTGCGGCGAAGGCAGCAGATGTGGCTCGGATGGCCAGGGAGTCGAGGGTCCGTCGGCGGCGACCCAACCACGGCATGGACGGTGACAACCCGGGCGGCGGCAGCGGGTTATGGCAGCGGAAATGTATGGCGGCTTAATGCGCCAAAGTGGATGCGGCAGTGCCAGTTCTGCAGCGGCAATAACCCGGCGCCGGTCTTCAGCAGCAGAGGAGGGCGAGGAAGGCCTGACGCGTCTGAAGAGGTGGCGAGTTATGGCAGACGGCTCAGAGGAGGCTCCATCCTCTCCCGGCACTCCACCATGGCGGTTTGAAGCTGAGCGCGACGCTGAGAAGCTGAGCACGCGTTGGATGTGTGCGGCAGCTTGACGCATTGGAGGCGCGATGCCGTGGGCGGCCGGGAGCCAGGGGCCGGCCAATCCGGATGGGACAGGAGGCGCGCGGTTGAGCCGGAGCCGGCAGAGGCCGAGGCCACGTGGGTGAAGCAAGGGCGATGCGGAAGCACAGACGATGAAGCGCGGGCGGAGCCTGAGTGTGGCGATCGGGCTGGGCTGGGTGGCCAGCGGTGCCGGACGGGGAGGCAAAGCCGGCGCGGGGACGAGGCCGGTGCATGAGACCCGGAGCCGGCACGGGGAGGCATCCGGCAGTGCGAGACGGCAACTGGAAGGTCCCCGGCGGCGGATCAAGTCGTTGCGGCGGAGGACACAGGAACCGGCCGGCGAGCACGCGGGACGGAGGCGGAGGTGACTTAGCAGCAGGGCAAGGTCGATGCGGCGGCTCTCTGCGGACGAGGGCGCTTCGGCAAGTCGACGGAGTGGCTCTGCTATGGCGACGGGTTGGAGAAGCATGGCCGTGACCGGGTTAGCGGGGCCACGCAGAGGAGGCAAGTCGCGTCGGCGGATGTGCCGCAAGAGGCCAGTAGGCGAGGTGAGATAGCTATGAGGCCGATGTGGAGCGGCTCGGTGCTGCGCTAGCCCCACGCGAAGTAGTGTGCTGGTCCGGTTTGAGGCGGAGCGAGGCCGAGGCAGGCCGCGGCAGCGGCTCGGCGCACCGGCGAGTCCGGCTCGGGCGCGACTGGTTTGACGAGGCGGCGACGGCTGACTTGAGGAGTAATTGCCATGGCAGTACCAGGTTAACGCACAGGCGGTTTAGAGGCGGAGCAGAGGCGCCTCGGTCTCGGCGGATTGATAGAGCGGAAGCCAGCGGCTCACAGGCGTTGACTTGATGATGCTTCGGCGGCGGAAGGTGATTTGAGGCCGAAACCGAGACGGAGAATGGCAGAAACAGGCGGCCTGGTGCTGGTGGCCCGGGGCGCAGCCATGGCCACAGCAGCGGCTCGTTAAGGGGTCGGTGGCGGCGGTTCAACGCTATATCCACTTCTAGGTCATAGTTGTATCTACTTCCGGATCACGATTAATTTTTTCTCCCTCCTTTTTTCTAAACCGTGCAAGTACTACTGGTAGCACCATTATTGTGTTTGATGCTCCGAATTGATGCTCCGGGAATAAAAAACACCAGGAGCTCCGAGTTGATATTCCGGGACTTGTAATGGGTCCGATGAGATTCCAACGGAAGTTGATGGCCTTAGCGAATAGTGACGCAGTGATTTGACAGCTTGATCGCTAGATGCTGTGCACAACCCGTCGAGAAAAAATCATACATGGATAAACATCCTGTTGGCACTACCCGCACAAAAAACATCCTATTGGCTTCCACGGATTGTCAGACGAGGGCGGCAGACAAGTTGTAACCCTAATTTTTTCTTGAACCTTAAATCTCATAGATCCCAAATCTGCACTGATGAACTTTGAAGTTGATGTAAATCCTTTCAAACCGGTTCATCCGAAAAATCACAAACTTCTCGATCCCTTAAGAAATCCCTTCAAGAACTCAACACCAGCGTGCGCGAGCCCCACGGTGGCCGCCAACTGCCATGGAATTGTCACGTCAGATGTCCTATGATACGTCTCTAACGTATCTATAATTTTTTGATTGTTCCATGCTATTATATTACCCTTTTTGAATGTTTATGGGCTTAATTTTACACATTTATGTCATTTTTGGGACGAACCTACTAACCAGAGGCCCAGCCCATATTGTTTTTTTTGCCTATTTCAGTATTTCGAAGAAAAGAAATATCAAACGAAGTCCAAACGGAATGAAACCTTCGGGAGCGTGATTTTTGGAACGAACGTGATCCAGAGGACTTGAAGTGCAAGTCAAGAAGCTGCCGAGGCTCCCACGAGATAGAAGCCCCCCCCCCTATAGGGCGCGCCCCCCCCGTCTCGTGGGCCCCTCGGGCAGCCACCGACGTACTTCTTCCTCCTGTATATACCTATGTACCCCGAAAACATCCAGGAGAAGGACGAAACACAATTTCCACCACCGTAACCTTCTGTATCCGCGAGATCTCATCTTGGAGCCTTCGCCAGCACTCTGCCGGAGGGGGAATCGACCATGGAGGGCTTCTACATCAACATCCTTGCCCCTCCGATGGTTTGTGAGTAGTTTACCACAGACCTACGGGTCCATAGTTATTAGCTAGATGGCTTCTTCTCTCTTTTTGGATCTCAATACAATGTTCTCCCCCTCTCTTGTGGAGATCTATTCGATGTAAACTCTTTTTGCGGTGTGTTTGTCGAGATCTGATGAATTGTGGGTTTATGATCAAGTTTATCTATGAATAATATTTGAATCTTCTCTGAATTCTTTTATGTATGATTAAGTTATCTTTGCAAGTCTCTTCGAATTATCAGTTTGGTTTGGCCTACTAGATTGATCTTTCTTGCCATGGGAGAAGTGCTTAGCTTTGGGTTCAATCTTGCGGTGTCCTTACCCAGTGACAGAAAGGGTTGCAAGGCACGTATTGTATTGTGGCCATCGAGGATAACAAGATGGGGTTTATATCATATTGCTTCAGTTTATCCCTCTACATCATGTCATCTTGCTTAATGCGTTGATCTGTTCTTATGAACTTAATACTCTAGATGCAGGAAGGAGTCGGTTGATGTGTGGAGTAATAGTAGTAGATGCAGGCAGGAGTCGGTCTACTTGTCACGGACGTGATGCCTATATACATGATCATGCCTAGATAATCTCATAATTATTCGCTTTTCTATCAACTGCTCGACAGTAATTTGTTCACCCACTGTAGTACTTATGCTATCTTGAGAGAAGCCACTAGTGAAACCTATGCCCCCCGGGTCTATCTCTTATCATATTTGCTTCCAATTTACTTTTATTGGCATCTTTACTTTTTGCATCTATATTATAAATACCAAAAATATATTTATCTTATCATACTATCTTTATTAGATCTCACTTTCGCAAGTGGCCGTGAAGGGATTGACAACCCCTTTATTGTGTTTGTTGCGAGTTCTTTCTTTGTTTGTGTAGCTGGGTGGGACTTTTGAGGAGGCTCCTACTGGATTGATACCTTGGTTCTCAAAAACTGACGGAAATACTTACACTACTATTGTTGCATCACCCTCTCCTCTTCGAGGAAAACCAACACATGCTCAAGACGTAGCAAGAAGGATTTCTGGCGCCGTTGCCGGGGAGGTCTTCGCTCAAGTCAAGACATACCAAGTACCCATCACAAACCCATCTCCCTTGCATTTACATTATTTGCCATTTACCTCTCGTTTTCCTCTCCCCCACTTCGCCCTTGCCGTTTTATCCACTCTCTCTTTCCCAATCTCCTCCTCTCTTTTCGCTTGCCTTTTTCTGATTGCTTGTGTGTTGGATTACTTGTTGCCATGGCGCAAGATAATACCAAATTGTGTGATTTCTCGAATACCAATAATAATGATTTCCTTAGTACTCCGATTGCTCCTCTTAATGATGTTGAGTCTTGTGAAATCAATACTGCTCTGCTGAATCTTGTTATGAAAGATCAATTCGCCAGCCTTCCTAGTGATGATGCCGCTACTCATCTAAACAACCTTGTTGATTTGTGTGATATGCAAAAGAAGAAAGATACGGGTAACGATATTGTTAAATTGAAGTTATTTCCGTTTTCACTTAGAGATCGTGCTAGAGTTTGGTTTTCGTCTTTGCCTAAAAATAGTATTGATTCTTGGAACAAGTGCAAAGATGCTTTTATCTCTAAGTATTTTCCTCCCGCTAAGATCATCACTCTTAGGAACGATATTATGAATTTTAAACAACTTGATCATGAGCATGTTGCCCAATCTTGGGAAAGAATGAAATTGATGCTTCACAATTGCCCTACTCATGGTTTAAATTTATGGATGATCATACAAAATGTTTATGCCAGTTTGAACTTTGCTTCTAGAAATCTCTTAGATTCAGCCGCAGGAGGCACGTTTATGGAAATCACGTTAGGAGACGCTACAAAACTTCTTGATAATATTATGGCTAATTATTCCCAATGGCACACCGAAAGATCTTCTAGTAAAAAAAGTGCATGCTATAGAAGAAATCAATGTTTTGAGTGGAAAGATGGATGAACTTATGAAATTGTTTGCTACTAAAAATACTCCTATTGATCCCAATGATATGCCTTTGTCTTCTTTGATTGAGAATAATAATGAATCTATGGATGTGAATTTTGTTGGTAGGAATAGTTTTGGAAACAACGCTTATAGAGGAAACTTTAATGCTAGACCGTTCCCTAGTAATTCCTCTAATAATTATGGAAATTCCTACAATAATTCTTATGGTAATTTTAATAAGATGCCCTCTGATTTTGAGAATAGTGTGAAAGAATTTACGATTTCTCAAAAGAATTTTAATGCTTTGCTTGAAGAAAAATTGCTCAAAGTTGATGATTTGGCTAGGAACATTGATAGACTTTCGCTTGATGTTGATTCTCTTAAACTTAGATCTTCTCCTCCTAAGCATGATATCAATGAGTCTCTCAAAGTAATGAGAATTTGCATTGATGAGTGTAAGGAAAGAACCACTAGATTGCATGCTAAGAAAGATAGCTTTATAAAAGCATGTTCTTCTAGTTTCATGAAAATAATGATGAGGATCTCAAAGTTATTGATGCATCTCCTATTAGATCTATGTTTTGCAATATGAATCTTGATAATTATGGGACTAATGATGAATCAACTTTGCCTAGAAGGCGTCCCAAGAATTCGGAGTTTTTAGATCTTGATGCTAAATTTGGTAAAAGTGGGATTGAAGAGGTCACAACTTTAAATAGTATTGAACCCACTATCTTGGATTTCAAGGAATTTGATTATGATAATTGTTCTTTAGAAGGTTGTATTTCCTTGTTGCAATCCGTTGTTAATTCTCCTCATGCTTATAGTCAAAATAAAGCTTTTACCAAACATATCGTTGATGCCTTGATGCAATCTTATGATGAAAAACTTAATTTGGAAGTTTCTATACCTAGAAAACTTAATGATGAGTGGGAACCTACTATAAAGATTACAATTAAAAATTATGAGTGTTTTGCTTTGTGTGATTTGGGTGCTAGTGTTTCCACGATTCCGAAAACTTTATGTGATATTCTAGGCCTCCATGATCTTGATGATTGCTCGTTAAATTTGCACATTGTGGATTCCATCATTAAAAAGCCAATGGGAAGGATCAATGATGTTCTCATTGTTGCAAATAGAAATTTGGTGCCCATGGATTTTATCGTTCTTGATATAGATTGCAATCTTTCTTGCCCTATTATTCTTGGTAGACCTTTCCTTAGAACGATTGGCGCGATTATTTATATGAAGGAAGGGAATATTAGATTCCAATTTCCATTAAAGAAAGGCATGGAGCACTTTCCAAGACAGAAAGTAAAATTAACTTATGAATCTATCATGCGGGCTACTTATGAATTTAGTGCCACAGATGGCACCCGTTAGATCTATCTTCGCTTTTATGCCTAGCTAGGGGCGTTAAACGATAGCGCTAGTTGGGAGGCAACCCAATTTTCTTTATGTTTTTTGTTTTTGCTCCTATTTAGTAACAAATCTTGCATCTACCTTCTGTTTAGATGTGTTTTATCTTTTAATTAGTGTTTGTGCCAAGTAGAACCTATAGGATAACCTATGATGATAGTTGATTTGATTCTGCTGAAAAACAGAAACTTTGCACGCACAAATATAATTTTGTTAAATCACAGGAACGTGCTTTTGCGTTGATTCTTTTTGATGCTGTTCGATAAACGAATTGTCCAGGACTTCCTATTTTGGTAGGATTTTTAGAGTTCCAGCAGTTTGTGTTAGTTACATATTGCTACAGACTGGTCTGTTTTTGACAGATTCTGTTTTTCGTGTGTTGTTTGCTTATTTTGATGCATCTATGGCTAGTAAAATAGTTTATAAACCATAGAGAAGTTGGAATACAGTAGGTTTAACACCAAAATAAATAAAGAATGACTTCATTACAGTACCTTATGTGTTGGTTTTGTTTTCTTTCACTAACGGAGCTTATAAGATTTCCTGTTGAGTTTTGTGTTGTGAAGTTTTCATGTTTTGGGTAAAGCTTTTATGGACTATGGAATAAAGGGTGGCAAGAGCCTAAGCTTGGGGATCCCAAGGCACCCCAAGATATTCAAGAATAGCCAAAAGCCTAAGCTTGGGGATGCCTCAGGAAGGCATCCCCTCTTTCATCTTCGTTCATTGGTAACTTTACTTGGAGCTATATTTTTATTCGCCACATGATATGTGTTTTGCTTGGAGCGTCGTGTATTATACTAGTCTTTGCTTTTTATTTTACCACAATCATACTTGCTGTACACACCTTTTGGGAGAAGCCTATTTGATTAGAATTTGCTAGAATACTCTATGTGCTTCACTTATATCTTTTGAGCTTGATAGTTTTTGCTCTAGTGCTTCACTTATATCTTTTAGAGCACGGTGGTGACTTATTTTTGTACAAATTACTAGTCTCTCATGCTTCACTTATATCTTTTTGAGAGTCTTTTAGAACAGCATGGTATTTGCTATGGTTATAAAATTGGTCCTAGAATGGTAGGCATCCAAGTTGGGTATAATAAAAACTATCATAGGAAGTGAATTGTTTGCTATGACGATCAATTTGATACTTGATAATTGTTTTGAGATATGGAGGTAGTGATATTAAAGTCATGCTAGTTGGGTGATTCTGAATTTAAAGAATGCTTGTGTTGAAGTTAGCAAGTCCCGTAGCATGCACGTATGGTTAAAGTTGTGTAACAAATTTGAAACATGAAGTGTACCTGGCTTGTGCATCCTTGTGAGTAGCGGTCGGGGACGAGCGATGGTATTTTCCTACCAAGCTATCCCCCTAGGAGAATGCGTGTAGTACTTGACTTTTGATGACTTCTAAATTTTTGCAATAAGTATATGAGTTCTTTTGACTAATGTTGAGTCCATGGATTATACGCACTTTTACCTTTCCACCATTGCTAGCCTCTTCGGTACCGTGCATTGCCCTTTCTCACCTTGAGAGTTGGTGCAAACTTCGCCGGTGCATCCAAAACCTGTGATACGATACGCTCTATCACACATAAACCTCCTTATATCTTCCTCAAAACAGCCATATTACCTACCTATTATGGCATTTCCATAGCCACTCCGAGATATATTGCCATGCAACTTTCCACCGTTTCGTTCATCATCATCATGACATACTTTACTTTTGTCATATTGCCATTGCATGATCATGTAGTTGACATCGTATTTGTGGCAAAGCCACCATGCATTATTTTTCACAGATGTCACTCTTGATTCATTGCACCATCCCGGTACTCCGCCGGATGCATTCATATAGAGTCATATCTTGTTCTAGTTTCGAGTTGTAATTCCTACGTTGTAATCAATAGAAGTGTGATGATCATCATTATGAGAGCATTGCCCAAAGAAAAAAAAGAAAAAAAAGAAGAAATGCCAAAAAAAGGAAGGCCCAAAAAAAAGAAAAAAAAGAAAAAAAAAGAGAAAATAAATAAAAAGGGCAATGTTACTATCTCTTTTTCCACACTTGTGCTTCAAAGTAGCACCTTGTTCTTCATGTAGTGAGTCTCATATTTTTGTGCTTCAAAGTAGCACCATGTTTTTCATATGGTGAGTCTCATAATTTATCTTTTTCATACTAGTGGGAATTTTTCATTATAGAACTTGGCTTGTATATTCCTACGATGGGCTTCCTCAAATGCCCTAGGTCTTCGTGAGCAAGCAAGTTGGATGCACACCCACTAGTTTTCTTTTGTTGAGCATTCATTTATAGCTCTAGTGCATCCATTGCATGGCAATCCCTACTCCTCATGTTGACATCAATTGATGGGCATCTCCATAGCCCATTGATTATCCTCGTCAATGTGAGACTTTCTCCTTTTTTGTCTTCTCCACACAATCCCCATCATCATATTCTATTCCACCCATAGTGCTATATCCATGGCTCACGCTCATGTATTGCGTGAAGGTTGAAAAAGTTTGAGATTATTTAAGTATGAAACAATTGCTTGGCTTGTCATCGGGGGCATAGAAGTTGGGAACATCTTTGTGTGACGAAAATGAAGCATAGCCTAACTATATGATTTTGTAGGGATGAACTTTCTTTTGCCATGTTATTTTGAGAAGACATGATTACTTTGATTAATATGCTTGAAGTGTTACTATTTCTTTTATAAATATGAACTTTTTATTTTGAATCATTTGGATCTGAACATTCGTTCCACAATAAAGAAAATTACATTGAGAATTATGCTAGGTAGCATTCCACATCAAAAATTCTCTTTTTATCATTTACCTACTCGAGGACGAGCAGGAATAAAGCTTGGGGATGCTTAATACGTCTCCAACGTATCTATAATTTTTTATTGTTCCATGCTATTATATTACCCCTTTTGGATGTTTATGGGCTTTATTTTACACATTTATATCATTTTTGGGACTAACCTGAGGCCCAGCCCATATTGCTCTTTTTTTGCCTATTTCAGTATTTCGAAGAAAAGGAATATCAAACGGAGTCTAAACGGAATGAAACCTTCGGGAGCGTGATTTTTGGAACGAACGTGATCTAGAGGACTTGGAGTGCATGTCAAGAAGATGCCGAGGCTCCCACAAGATAGGAGGGCGCGCCCCCTATCTCGTGGGCCCCTCGGGTGGCCACCAACGTACTTCTTCCTCCTATATATACCTACGTACCCCGAAAGCATCCAGGAGAAGGACGAAACATAATTTCCACCATCGTAACCTTCTATATCTGCCAGATCTAATCTTGGAGGCTTCGTCGGCACTCTGCCGGAGGGGGAATCGACCATGGAGGGCTTCTACATCAACATGCTTGCCCCTCCGATGAGTTGTGAGTAGTTTACCACAGACCTACGGGTCCATAGTTATTAGCTAGATGGCTTCTTCTCTCTTTCTGGATCTCAATACAATGTTCTTCCCCTCTCTTGTGGAGATCTATTCGATGTAAACTATTTTTGCGGTGTGTTTGTCGAGATCCGATGAATTGTGGGTTTATGATCAAGTTTATCTATGAATAATATTTGAATCTTCTCTGAAATCTTTTATGTATGATTAAGTTATCTTTGCAAGTCTCTTCGAATTATCAGTTTGGTTTGGCCTACTAGATTGATCTTTCTTGCCATGGGAGAATTGCTTAGCTTTGGGTTCAATCTTGCGGTGTCCTTACCCAGTGATAGAAAGGGTTGCAAGGCACGTATTGTATTGTGGCCATCGAGGATAACAAGATGGGGTTTATATCATATTGCTTCAGTTTATCCCTCTACATCATGTCATCTTGCTTAATGCGTTGATCTGTTCTTATGAACTTAATACTCTAGAGTCAGGCAGGAGTCGGTCGATGTGTGGAGTAATAGTAGTAGATGCAGGCAGGAGTCGGTCTACTTGTCACGGACGTGATGCCTATATACACGATCATGCCTAGATAATCTCATAATTATTCGCGTTTCTATCAATTGCTCGACAGTAATTTGTTCACCCACTGTAGTACTTATGCTATCTTGAGAGAAGCCACTAGTGAAACCTATGGCCCCCGGGTCTATCTCTTATCATATTTGCTTCCAATTTATTTTCATTGGCATCTTTACTTTTTGAATCTATATTATAAATACCAAAAATATATTTATCTTATCATACTATCTTTATTAGATCTCACTTTTGCAAGTGGCCGTGAAGGGATTGACAACCCCTTTATTGCGTTGGTTGCGAGTTCTTTCTTTGTTTGTGTAGGTGCGTGGGACTTTTGAGGTGCCTCCTACTTGATTGATACCTTGGTTCTCAAAAACTGAGGGAAATACTTACGCTACTATTGCTGCATCACCCTCTCCTCTTCGAGGAAAACCAACGCAAGCTCAAGATGTAGCATCCCAGTGTAAGGACTTAGTCGTGAGGCCAACGCATCTATGTGGTAGCTTGAGACGGGTTGAGCGGAATCGAGAAACGCAACACAAGACAAGGATTTAGACAGCTTCGGGCCCCAGGAAACATCATCCGGTAACAACCCTACATGTTGTTTGAGTCTAGATCTCATTATAATCATGAGGGAGTCGTCGTAAACCAGCTCTCCTCTAATTGTGTCTAGCCCTAGAGATTGTTGTTTGCTTTTCCATCTTTGGGGAGCCCTGCCCCTCCTTATATAAGTTGAGGGGGCGGGTTACATGTAGAGTCCATCTCGGACTAAGACTTAAACTATTTTGACTTCCCTTCCTGGGCTTCTCAACGTCTGCCGGTTTAATATTGTCTGCCGGTATAACATTGTCTGCCGGTTTAACATTGTATGCCGGTTTAACATGGTCTACCGGTTTATCATTGTCTGCCGGGTTATGATTGACTTAACACCTGCTAGTGCTACCATCTGTCTTAACTCTGCCGGTTTAACACTCACTGGATTACCGTCTGTCTTAGCCATCTGTCTTAACTGTCTGCCGGTTTAACACCGCCCCGGTTTACCAAGTTCCAGCCGGATTATAACTCCGGCCGGGTCATATCGCGGGTATATCCCCGACACCCTAACTAGCCCTTTGAGCTGCAAAGCAACCCTAATTTTTCTTGCCCGAAAAATCGTCAGAAAAATCCCAATTATTCTTTGGACCCTAGGGCACCTTTCTGAGCAAAAATATTTCACCACTCTTTGGAATATTTTGGCTATAGAAAATAAAGTCATTTCTGGACAGAAATGGTAGTTTCTACAGAAACTACCTTTTTACTAGCTTCATTGTAGCTGGTGTTTTCTGTGCCTATTTACGTTAGTAAGTTTAAGTAAAGCCCCAAAGCTCAGCCTTTAACTCCCAGTGGTTTGACCATAGTAACTCTCCAAAGTTACTATCCAGAAACTTGTCAGCAGTACAAATTTATTACTACTGCACCTGGATCCAAACCAAACCGTGGTAACACTTAAATTTACTAAGGACTACACGCCAGACATCTTGGTTAGTGCTTAGGGTGGCCTGATGTCACGGTTCACGCGGTGACCGCCTGATGTCATAGTTTACGCAGTGACCGCGTTCGTCCGGGCGTGCTGGCATGCAAAACACGTGCTCTGCGTGCCGCCCAGCGCTTTGTTGAGCGCGTGCTCGCTGCCCAACCGGCCAAAGCATGCCACACCTCGCCACCATCCTCGTCTCCACCTCCTTAACTGCCCCCTGGCGCTCACCGACGCCGAAGCTCGCCGCAGCGAGCATGGGCACAGTCCGGCCAACGGCACAGTGCTTGTCGCTTTCCCCCTTGCTCCTATGCTCGTCCGCGCCCGTGCACAGTTCCTGCGTGACCTTCGCCGTCTTCTCCCTCTCTCTCTGGCGCCGTTCGTCGTCGGGCGCCATGGACAAGTGTCCTCCGGCGGAGCCCGAACCCTCCTCGGCGCCCGGCTATAAAAGCATCCACCCCCAGCCTCTTGGAGCACCCGCAGCCACTCCCACTTCCTCCACGAGCTAGTAGAAGCCGCAGCCCGGCTGGGCAGGCCGCGGGCTGTCGTCCTGAAGCCGAGCTCGCCGGTGATCCTCTCCGGATCGTCCCCGCAGCTGCGGCCCCTCCTAAGCCAAGGCGACCCTGCCAGTGCCTCCGCCACTCATCCGTGAAGCCAACCCACCCCGCTGGAGCCTCTGGAGCCGCCCCAAGTCGTTGTCGTCTTCGTCTCCGGCAACCTCCGCACTCTGCCTCTGCTGGAGAGGTCGATTCCGACGCCGTCCGGTCACCTCTAGCTATGCTATGGGTACGAGCAGGTGCGCAAACTCCTCCTCCGTCGATTCCCCCCTCTCGTTTGACTCCAAGAAGCCTCATCGTCGGCGTGTGCTCCGGCGAAGCGCCGCCTCCCTCTGTTTCCCTCTCCCCTACCTCTGGCCTGACTAGCGGGGCCCGCTAGGCAGCCACTCATTACGCGCGTGAAGCGGTATGAGTGGTGGCGCCCCGGGTGTTTACGCCTTCAACGTCACCCCCACTATCTAATTATTATTTATTTCAAATTCATTTAAATCCAGGAAAATTGAAATGGACATAACTTTTTATCTATAAGTCCAAATGCATTGATTCTTTTTGCATTGTGTTCTGTGTCCAAAAATCTAACAACACCCAAAAGATGGGATTTTTCGTTGATGTCTAGATTTTCTGGTAATTTTGAGAAGTTTTCTTGATGTTTTCTTTTTGTGGTTTTGATTATTTTCAGAAGAGCCATCTTGTCTTGAGGATCACCAGGAGCTTTGTGAACCTCATCAGCACTAAGGCAAGACACAGCAACATTTTCATAGTGCCACTTCAATATTTGTGATTTTCCTACATGAACTTATGAATATTTATGCATTTAAAATTAGTTATATAATGAGTATATTCTGTTAGATGCTTGTCATGTAAAATGCTTGAATTACAGAAAGTTTGAAGTGAATCTTGTTGGTAAGCTAAGAAGAACTTAGTTACAAGTAATGAATAAAGGATATGGACATGGAGTTTAATAACTAAGTTAATTATTAGCTTTGCATGATGAAAAATGATGAGATTTCTAGATATGATTCTGGTTTAAGTGAGGTGTGATCTTAACCAGAGAAGTAGCATGAGTTGATGATGGCTCCGTGGGAGCGTGGTTGGTTCAGTTATTTGCATAGTTATCTGGTGCATGTGTTAAGTGATGGATAGTATGGCAACACCGGTAATTTTCACATTAAGTTGAACCTGATAAGTAACTCAACTTGAATATGTTGTTGACCGGGTCATGGTGCCACTGAAACGAGTCTTTCCCAGTGCAACCACACTTGCCGGTATGGGACGGCCTTAATGCATTTCATTGTCTTGCCTCTGGTCGGTGCCTCCATTTAGGGAAGGTTATGGGCGTGCTGTACCCTGGCTCGGTAGGCAGACATAACCTTGTGATCCCGTTGTGAAGTTAAGTTTTGGTACCGAATCCCGGAGTGGATCGTGGCCACGGCAGTGGTCGAGGTGTGTGCAGTTAGACACGGGGCCACCCAGGACTAGCCCGATGGGGACTGAGTCGGAATGGCCGGGAGAGTGTCATGACAATGAAATGGTTTCGTCGGAATGCCGTTGGTCCACCCGAATGGGAGTGCGAGGCCATGGGTTCCGTAGTGTGGGTATAGTGTACTAACCTCTGCAGAGTGTTTTTAATCTATCGATAGCCGAGTCCACGGTTACGAACACGCTCAAAAGTAGGGTGCACCATGGGTCAACACTTAATAAATTTGCACACTAAGTTTGTACTGAGGATGGCAATGAGGCCATTGTGTTGAGTTGGGCCATGAGTTGGTCGGGTTGTAATCGCTGTAAGAATCACGGGCCAAGAGTTGGTCGGGTTGTGATCAGCGTAAGGATCACGGGCCATGAGTTGGTCGGGTTGTGATCGCCGTAAGGATCATGAGTGTGTTTTAGGGATCATCATGTTTGTGGTCTGGGAATGATCATGTCCAGTAAGCAAGTCCGTGGAGCGAGTACCAGTGGAGCATAGTCACAGCATGTTGGATATATGGTTGCATTGTTGATTAAATGGTTAAATATCATGATATTATCTGTCATTATATTTATGTTTGTTGTGAGCTTGCAAGTACATTCAATGTACTGACCTGGCGTGTCATGCCAGATTTCAGGAAAGTCTCCAACGTATCTACTTTTTCAAAAACTTTTGACCTTGTTTTGGACTCTAACTTGCATCATTTGAATGAAACTAACCCGGACTGACATTGTTTTCAGCAGAACTGCCATGATGTTGTTTTATGTGTAGAAAAGAAAAGTTCTCGAAATGTCCTGAAAATCCACGGAGGCACTTTTTGGACTTAATAAGAATTTCTGGGCGAAAGAAATACACCAGGGGGCCCACAGGCTGTCGACGAGACAGGGGGGCACCCCCCCCCGAGGGCGCGCCCTCCTATCTCGTGGGCTCCCTGGACCACCACGGACCTCAACTCCAACTCCATATATTCACGTTCGGGGAGAAAAAAATCAGAGAGAAAGTTTCATCGCGTTTTACGTCACGGAGCCACCGCCAAGCCCTAATCTTTCTCGGGAGGGCTGATCTGGAGTTCGTTCGGGGCTCCAGAGAGGGGGATTCGTCGCCGTCGTCATCATCAACCATCCTCCATCACCAATTTCATGATGCTCACCGCCGTGCGTGAGTAATTCCATCGTAGGCTTGCTGGACGGTGATGGGTTGGATGAGATTTACCATGTAATTAAGTTAGTGTTGTTAGGGTTTGATCCCTAGTATCCACTATGTTCTAAGATTGATGTTGCTATGACATTGCTATGCTTAATGCTTGTCACTAGGGCCCGAGTGCCATGATTTCAGATCTGAACCTATTATGTTTTCATGAATATATGTGTGTTCTTGATCCTATCTTGCAAGTCTATAGTCACCTATTATGTGTTATGATCTGACAACCCCGAAGTGACAATAATCGGGATACTTCTAGGTGATGACCGTACTTTGAGGAGTTCATGTATTCACTATGTGTTAATGCTTTGTTCCGGTTCTTTATTAAAAGGAGGCCTTAATATCCCTTAGTTTCCGCTAGGACCCGGCTGCCACGAGAGGGTAGGACAAAAGATGTCATGCAAGTTCTTTTCCATAAGCACGTATGACTATTTACGGAATACATGCCTACATTACATTGATGAACTGGAGCTAGTTCTGTGTCACCCTATGTTATAGCTATTACATGAGGAATTGTATCCGGCATAATTATCCATCACTGATCCATTGCCTACGAGCTTTTCATATATTGTTCTTTGCTTATTTACTTTTCCGTTGCTACTGTTACAACTACTACAAAAACCCAAAAACAATTATCTTTACTTTTGCCACTGTTACCTTTATTACCACTTTTGCTACTAAACACTTTGCTGCAGATACTAAGTTATCCAGGTGTGGTTGAATTGACAACTCAGCTGCTAATACTCAAGAATATTCTTTGGCTCCCCTTGTGTCGAATCAATAAATTTGGGTTGAATACTTTACCCTCGAAAGCTGTGGCGATCCCCTACACTTGTGGGTTATCAAGACTAATTTCTGGTGCCGTTGCCGGGGAACATAGCTCTATTCTCTGAGTCACTTGGGATTTATATCTGTTGATCACTATGAAGAACTTGAAAGATGACCGAACTACTATTTTGCCCTCAACTGCAAGGAGAGGTAAGGAACTGTCATCTAGCTCTGCACTAGATTCTCCTTCCGTTATTAGTAAGCTTGCGACACCTAAACCTGCTACTGCTATGAATTCTGATATGTCGCATGTTATTGATGATGCCACTTCTGCTATGCATGATGAAACTACTTCTGTGCGTGATACTACTTTGACATTAGGTGAATTTCTTGATGAACAACTTTCTAGAGTTAGGGGGAATGAAAATATTGAAGATGCTATTTATTGATGATAGTGATGATGAAGGTTCTCCCAATGATTATGTATTACCTGTTGTTCCTAAGGGTTATGTTATGAATGAAGAAGCTGCTAGGGAAAACTTGGCTTGCAATGATAGATATGATCTTAAGAAATTATTAGCTAAATGGAAGCGGCAGTCTCTTAATGCTAGAATGAAACCTCACCCTGCTTTTGCTACTTCACCTATCTGTGTTACTGATAAGGGTTATGAATTCTCTGTTGATCCTGAGATTATTACTTTAGTTGAATCTGATCCTTTTTATGGCCTTGAGTCTGAAACTGTTGTGGCACATCTTACCAAGTTGAATGATATAGCTACCCTATTTACTCATGATGAGAAGTCTTGCTATTTTTATATCCTTAAGATATTTCCGTTCTCATTAAAGGGTGATGTTAAGACTTGGTACAATTCTCTTGCTCCTGGTTGTGTCCATAGTCCCCAGGATATGATTTATTACATCTCTGCTAAATATTTCCCTGCTCATAAGAAACAAGTGCCTTGCGGGAAATATATAATTTTGTGCAAATCAAAGAAGAGAGTCTCCCACAAGCTTGGGGGAGGCTTCTCCAGTTACTTAATGCTTTGCCTGATCATCCTCTTAAGAAAAATGAAACACTTGATATCTTTTATAATGGACTAACCGATGCTTCCAAGGACCACTTGGATAGTTGTGCTGGTTGTGTTTTCAGGGAAAGAACAGTCGACGAAGCTGAAATATTATTGAATAATATGTTGACTAATGAAAATAATTGGACTCTTCATGAGCCAATTCCTGAACCAATTCCTGAACCAATTGAGCCAACTCCTGAGCCTATTCCTAAACCCACTCCGCAGAAGAGAGGTGTTTTATTTCTCAGTCCTGAAGATATGTAAGAGGCAAAGAAATCAATGAAAGAAGAAGGTATTAAAGTTGAAGATGTTAAGAATTGACCACCTATTGAAGAAATACATGGTCTTGATATACCGCCTGTTGAAGAACCACATTGTCTTGATAACCCGACACAGGTAGTAAAGGTAAATTCTCTCTATAGATACGATAAAGTTGAAATCCCCTCTACTAAACTTCATAGCCCATTCTTAGATGAATTTGATGACTTTATGGCTAGGCAAGAAAGTTTTAATGCTTATGTTGGTAGAGAGTTAAAGAATAATGCTTTCGAGATAGGACGCGTAAGCGATAATATGGCTAGAGTTAAAGGTGAACTCCAACTCGTTAGCAAATATGCTTCTATGGTTGCTAGTCAAGCTGAGCAAGTACTTAAAGCTCAAAATGATTTGCTTGAGGAATTAAATAATAAAAATGACTTTGTTTTTAGAGTGGCTACTAGAACTGGTAGAATGATTCGGGAACCTTTGTATCCTGAAGGCCACCCTAAGAGAATCGAGCAAGATTCTCAGAGAAATAATTTAGAGGCACCTAGTTCTTATAAAAAGAAGAAAAAGAAAAACGATAGAACTTTGCATGCTTCTAGTGAACCTACTTTAGACACACCTGAGAATCCCAATGACATTTCTATTTCTGATGTTGAAACACAATCAGGTGATGAACATGAACCTAGTGACAATGTTAATGATAATGTTCATGTTGATGCTCAACCTAGCAAAAACAATGATGTAGAGATTGAACCTGTTGTTGATCTTGATAACCCACCATCAAAGAATCAACGTTATGATAAGAGAGATTTTGTTGCTAGGAAGCATGGTAAAGAAAGAGAACCATGGGTTCAAAAACCCATGCCCTTTCCTCATAAACCATCCAAGACAAAGGATGATGAGGATTTTGAGTGCTTTGCTGAAATGATTAGACATATTTTCTTACGTATGCGCTTAACTGATATGCTTAAAGTAAATCCTTATGCTAAGTATATGAAGGATATCATTACAAATAAAAGAAAGATACCGGAAGCTGACCACCATGCTTGCTAATTATACTGTTAAGAGTGGAATACCAAAGAAACTTGGAGATCCCGGGGTACCAACTATACCATGCTCCATTAAAAGAAATTATGTTAGAACTGCTTTATGTGATCTTGGAGCCGGTGTTAGTGTTATGCCTCTCTCTTTATATCGTAGACTTGAATCGAATAAGTTGACACCTACTGAAATATGTTTGCAAATGGCTGATAAATCAACTGCTATACCTGTCGGTATTTGTGAGGATGTGCCTGTTGTGGTTGCAAACATCACTATTTTAATGGACTTTGTTATTCTTGATACTCCCGAGGACGATAGTATGTCTATTATCCTTGGTAGACCTTTTCTTAATACTACAGGGGCTGTTATTGATTGCAACAAAGGTGATGTCGCTTTTCATGTTAATGGTAATGAGCATACGGTACACTTTCCAAGGAAACAATCTCAAGTTCATAGCATCAATTCTATTGGAAAAGTTCCAACTATTACTATTGGAGGTTTTGAATTTCCTCTCCCTACTGTTAAAAAAAGTATGATATTCTTATTGTTGGGGATTTTTGTATCGCCGTTGAGGCAACTTAGTGTTATTCGAAATTTCTCCGGTTCCATGTTATTCAGAATGAGTTTGTTAACAAGACTTGATCAACCTTGTTAGTGGATTCATTTTGATGATCACGACATGGATGACACTAGAAGGCACAACCTTCTATACCATCTTTTTACTTTATGTTATTTAGAATAAATAAAGCAAAAATAGTATTATCCGTCTGTTTTCTGAATTATCCGTGCAATAAAAAATAGTCTGAAAATAAAAGTGCTCCAAATGCCCTGCAAATTTAGTATGATTTTTTTTGGAATATTTGAGGATTTTAGGCACTGAAATCACTGCAGGAGGGGCAAGCACCAGCCCACGAAAGTGGAGGGTGCCCCCCCAGGGCGCGCCCCCCTGTCTCGTGGGCCCCTGGTGGCCCCCCTCCACTTATGCCAGTATCCACACACTTCATCTTCTACCCAAAAAAATCCCCATCCAGCTCAAGCACAAGTTCTAGCTCGTTTTGCTACGATTTTCGATCTCCTTGCTCAAAGCTCCATTCACAAAACTGCTTTGGGAGATTGTTGCTTGGTATGTGACTCCTTCATTGGTCCAATTAGTTTTTGTTCTAGTGCTTTATTCATTGCAAATTTTTGCTGCATAGGTGACCATGTTCTTGAGCTTGCATGTTAAATTTTTGAGGTCCCAAACAATTCCAATGCATGATATAGGCTCTAAGCACTTGTAGGAGTAGTTGCTACCAATCTTGTTTAGTTTTATTCACTTTTATCTTGAAGTTACTAGAATTTCAGAAATTTTCAGAAAATGTTACGGAGGTTTTTGAAGGGCTCTTCTAGCCAAAGCTCTCAGGAAAAAGAAGCCAAAGAGAAGGAAAAAGCCAAGTATAATCTTCCTTGCTTAGCGGAAGTACGATCGTGTGAATGGCCATGCGAGGATTTCTTGAAACAAGCTGGAATTCATGAAGACTTTTATTCTTTGACCGAGACTGCAGGCCTCACCGGTTTCATCAACGACCGAAACGATCAATATCTGTTACTCACCAACACTTTCGTGCAAAACTTTTATTATTATCCTAAGAAGTCACCGCCTACAGTATCATTTCATTTATACAATGAATTCAAAGAAATGTCTTTACGTAATTTTTGCGCGGTGTGTAGGATACCCTATGAGGGAGAATTAGAAGAACCTCGTCGTGAAGATGTGGGTGGCTTTGTTAATACTATAGTTGTAGAGGAGCCAAAGAAAGGCTCTGAGGCAAAAGTCTCTAGCATACACTTTCCTGCTTTACGCTACTTTGCCATATTTGCTAGTAGATGTGTGATTGGTCGTGGAAATAGTGGAAACTTGAGCGTTCCTGATATTATCATTCTTCAACATGCCTTGCTTGGAGACAATACTTTTAGTATGGGTGTCGTAGTTGCTAAACGGCTAGACCTGAATCGTACAAAAGGCCCCATATTTGGAGGTATCTATGCTGCACGTCTTGCAAGACATTTTCAGATACCCATTAGGCACCATGAGAAAGAGGAGATAAAATTGCCTCCTCACATTTTAGATTACAAGAGCATGGTAGCACAAAAGTTTATTGTTAACAATGAAGAAAAGATGCTCTTGTATAAACTTAGATTCAATAAGAAACACTTTGAGATTATTATTTTGCCTGCGCCTTTGTTGTTTGATTTGCTTGCAAAAAAAAATCTTGTCATGCCGGAAGCGGTGAACAATGATCGAGCTCAAGCTTTTACTCCAGAACCTGAACCTGAGCCGGAACCTGAACTGGACCCTTATCGTGCATCATCTATCCAGTGGGATCCGGAGATGACCAGCCAGTGGTATCCTGATTACACCTCCCATTACACCGGGGAGAGTAGCGGCGGTCCTTGGTATTAAACCAACTTAGGCCAAAAGCCTAAGCTTGGGGGAGTATGTATTTCTCACCGACTTTACATTCATGTTCACACACTAGTCGTTGGTGCTCATACTCTTTCATTGTATTATCCATGCTAGTTTAAATTTCTTTTTCTAGTTTTGTTCTTGTGTGTTTGATAAACTTTGAGAAAAACAAAAAAAATTAGTTAGTTTAATTTCCATGCTTGTGGTACAAATTAAAATGAAACCCCAAAAAGATTTCTAGTTCTTCTTCTTACTTGTTGGGAGCTTTCCCGTGTAAATAGTTTTATTTTCTTTTCTTTCCTTTAGGGGTCGAGAAGACTATATTGAAAATGCTTAGTGTCTCTCATATGCATGATTGTTTATTTAACTTAGAGCCCATATTACTTGTCTTCTCTCTTGAGGTGAATGCTTGCAGATTCCAGCTTAGTCCAATGCACGTGCACTCTTATTATTATACACATCATTCGGTCGTGCAAGTGAAAGGCAATAATGATGACATATGATGGACTTATTGGGATGAGAAAAGCTGGTATGAACTCGACCTTTCTTGTTTTTGTAAATATGATGAGTTCATCGTTTCTGAGTCAGTTATTATGAAGTAAACTATTTGCAATGACATTTAGAGATTATGGTTGCTTGTGCCATGCTTGATTAGCTATGAGTTATAATGGTTTACCTTGCGTGCCAACATGCTATTAGAATGATTATGATGTGATATGATGGGATGGTATCCACCTTTGAATGTATTGAGTGACTGGACTTGGCACATGTTCACGCGTGTAGTTGAATCAAATCAACATAGCCTTCATGATATTTATGTTCATGGTGGATTATATCCTACTCATGCTTGTACTCGGTGTGAGTTAATTTTAATGCATGTTTACGACTGTTGTCGCTCTCTCAGTTGGTCGCTTCCCAGTCCTTTGCTAGCCTTCACCTGTACTAAGCGGGATTACTACTTGTGCATCCAAACTCCTTAAACCCCAAAGTTGTTCCATATGAGTCCACTATACCTTCCTATATGCGGTATTTACCTGCCGTTTCAAGTAAATTTGTATGTGCCAAACTCCAAACCTTCAAATGAAATTCTGTTTTGTATGCTCGAGTAGCTCATATTACAACTAGGGCTGCCTATATCTTCCATGCTAGGTGGGTTATTCTCACGAGGAGTGGACTCCGCTCCTCATTCACGAGAAAGGGCCGGTAACCGAGATGCCTAGTCCCATGATCCAAAAAGAACAAAGCAAATCAAAATAATTAAACAAAACTCCCCCAGGGCTGTTGTTAGTTGGAGGCACTCGTTGTTTCGAGCAAGCCATGGATTGATGCTTGTTGGTGGTTGGGGGAGTATAAACCTTTACCATTCTGTTTGGGAACTGCCTATAATGCATGTAGTATGGAAAATACAGCCATCTGATAGTTGTTGTGTTGACAGTGAAAGTATGCCGCTCAAAATGTTATTCAATCTCTATTTTAAAATCGAGCTCTGGCACCTCTACAAATCCCTGCTTCCCTTTGCGAAGGGCCTATCTATTAACATTTATGTTGAGTCATCACCCTTCTTGTTAAAAAGAACCCGCTGGAGAGCACACTGTCATTTGCATTCATTACTATTGGTTTATACTGGGTATGACTTCACTGGATCTCTTTTAACATGAATTACAATGTTTAGTCAGTCCTTGATCTTTAAAGGTGCTCTGCATTTATGTTTTGCGGTCTCAGAAAGGGCTAGCGAGATACCATTTTGTTATATCATGTCATGATTATTTTGAGAAAGTGTTGTCATCTGAGTTTTATTATTATGGCTCGCTAGCTGATTATGTTATTGATATGAGTAATTGTGAGAGCTAAGTGTTATTGTGAGTATGGTTAGTTCATAATATTTGCTGAAACTTGAATGTTGGCTTTTCATGTTACAACAACAAGAGCAAACAGAGTTTGTAAAAGTTTTTCTTTATCACTTTCAGTATATCAACTGAATTGCTTGAGGATAAGCAAAGGTTTAAGCTTGGGGGAGTTGATACGTCTCCAAAGTATCTACTTTTCCAAACACATTTGCCCTTGTTTTGGACTCTAACTTGCATGATTTGAATGAAACTAACCCGGACTGACGCTGTTTTCAGCAGAACTGCCATGATGTTGTTTTATGTGTAGAAAAGAAAAGTTCTCGGAATGTCCTAAAAATCCACGGAGGCACTTTTTGGAATTAATAAGAATTTCTGAGCGAAAGAAATACACCAGGGGGCCCACAGGCTGTCCACGAGACAGGCGCGCCCTCCTATGTCGTGGGCCCCCTGGACCTCCACCGACCTCAACTCCAACTCCATATATTCACGTTCGGGGAGAAAAAAATCAGAGAGAAAGTTTCATCGTGTTTTACGACACGGAGCCGCCGCCAAGCCCTAATCTCTCTTGGGAGGGCTGATCTGGTGTCCGTTCGGGGCTCCGGAGAGGGGGATTCATCGTCGTCGTCATCATCAACCATCCTCCATCACCAATTTCATGATGCTCACCGCCGCGCGTGAGTAATTCCATCATAGGCTTGCTGGACGGTGATGGGTTGGATGAGATTTACCATGTAATCAAGTTAGTTTTGTTAGGGTTTGATCCCTGGTATCCACTATATTCTGAGATTGATGTTGCTATGACTTTGCTATGCTTCATGCTTGTCACTAGGGCCCGAGTGCCATGATTTCAGATCTGAACCTTTTATGTTTTCATGAATATATGTGTGTTCTTGATCCTATCTTGCAAGTCTATAGTCACCTATTATGTGTTATGATCCGACAACCTCGAAGTGACAATAATCGGGATACTTCTCGGTGATGACCGTAGTTTGAGGAGTTCATTATTCACTATGTGTTAATGCTTTGTTCCGGTTCTCTATTAGAAGGAGGCCTTAATATCCCTTAGTTTCCGTTAGGACCCCGCTGCCATGGGAGGGTTGGACAAAAGATGTCATGCAAGTTCTTTTCCATAAGCATGTATGACTATTTACGGAATACATGCCTACATTACATTGATGAACTGGAGCTAGTTTGTGTCACCCTATGTTATAGCTATTACATGAGGAATTGCATCCGGCATAATTATCCATCACTGATCCATTGCTACGAGCTTTTCATATATTGTTCTTTGCTTATTTACTTTTCCGTTGCTACTGTTACAACTACTACAAAAACCCAAAAACAATTATCTTTACTTTTGCCACTATTACCTTTATTATCATACCACTTTTGCTACTAAACACTTTGCTGCAGATACTAAGTTATCCAGGTGTGGTTGAATTGACAACTCAGCTGCTAATACTCAAGAATATTCTTTGGCTCCCCTTGTGTCGAATCAATCAATTTGGGTTGAATACTTTACCCTCGAAAGCTGTTGCGATCCCCTACACTTGTGGGTTATCAGTCCACATTGGTGTCCCTATGCTATGGAGTTCCGCTACGACGTTGTTCCGCTGCCGAGTAGTTGTCATGATCGAGGCCCCTTTATGTTCACTAAATATTGTACATACTGTTCAGCCGCACCGTGTGTGCCGCTTGGCCTCGTTAACTGTTCTTATAAACTATGCTCCACTAGCATGAATAAAGCGGTTGTTTTTCTGTACCAAGTTGTTGTGTGTTTCCAGAAGATAATGTCTCTGTGCTGGCAATGCAAGGTAAATCGGTCGCTCTGAGCCGGGGTGCCACATGTTGTCACTGGGAAAGGACACCGCAAGATTGAACCCAAAGCTAAGCACTTCTACCATTGCAATAAAGATCAATCTAGTAGGCCAAACCAAACTGATAATTCAAAGAGACTTGCAAAGATAACCAATCACACATAAAAGAATCCAGAGAAGATTCAAATATTTCTCATAGATAAACTTGATCATAAACCCAAAATTCATCGGATCTCGACAAACACACCGCAAAAAGAGTAACATCGAATAGATCTCCAAGAAGATCGAGGAGAACTTTGTATTGAGATTCAAAGAGAGAGAAGAAGCCATCTAGCTAATAACTATGGACCCGAAGGTCTGGGGTAAACTACTCGCAACTCATCGAAGAGGCCTTGGAGATGATGTAGAGGCCCTCTATGGTCGATTCCCCCTCCGGCGGAGCGCCAGCGAAGGCTCCAAGATGGGATCTCGCGGATACAGAAGGTTGCGGCAGTGGAATTAGGTTTTCGTGGTGATCCTGGATGTACTCGGGGTACGTGGATATATATAGGATGAAGAAGTAGGTCGGTGAAGCCATGAAGGGCCCACGAGGGTGGGGGTGTGCCCATCCCCCTAGGGCGCGCCGGGCACCCTCGTGGCCGCCTCGTTCACCTCTTGACGTCCACTCCAAGTCTCCTAGTTTGCATTTGTTCCAAAAAGATTGCTCCGGAAGGTTTCATCCCGTTTGGACTCCGTTTGATATTCCTTTTCTTCGAAACACTGAAATAGGCAAAAAAACAGCAATTCAGGCTGGGCCTCTGGTTAGTAGGTTAGTCCCAAAAATGATATAAAAGTGTAAAGTAAAGCCCATAAACATCCAAAACGGGTAATATAATAGCATGGAACAATCAAAAATTATAGATACGTTGGAGACGTATCAATAATCTCCCCTGAGCAAAGCGCATTTATTTCTGGTAGGATGATTATGGACAATGCATTAATTGCATTTGAGTACATTCATCATAATAAACAATAGAAGGATCCTACAAAGGGTTATTATGCTTACAAAGTGGATCTTTCAGAGGCATATGATCGGGTTGATTGGATTTTCTTGAGGCAAGTGATGCAAACATTGGGCTTCACTCGTCGATGGATCAACTAGATTATGATGTAAGTCACATCGGTGAAGTATTCTGTCAAATTAAATGGTACCCACTTGGATTCATTTGCATTCTCGTGTGGGCTTTAGCAAGGTGATCCACTCACCCCATTCTTGTTTCTATTCATTGTTGATGATCTATCTGCTATTATTGGAAATAGGGTATCTACTGGTATTATCTCTCTGGTTAAGATTTGTTGAAGAGCCCGGGGTATTTCACATCTTTTGTTTGCGGATGATACCTTGTTATTTTTCAAAGCTAATTGTGCACAACTTGAATGTCTGAAGTCTTGTCTAGATCTTTATGCTAGAGCTACAAGCCAGGTTCTCAATTATAACAAGTGCTCTATCATGTTTGGTGAATCATGCCCAATGAATTATCAATATGAGGTCAGAGATGCTTTGAATATTCAAAATGACGGTTTTGAGGAGAAATATTTGGGGCTCCCGACCCCAGATGGGCGTATGTCCAAGGGCAGATTTCAAAATCTGCAAGCTTAGCTCCTGAAAAGGCACATTCAATGGGGTGATGGCCATCTCGCCCAACCTGGTAGAGAAGTCCTTATTAAGTCAGTGGCACAAGCGCTTCCGACTTAAATCATGGGAGTTTTCAAATTACCTTTTTCAGTTTGTGATGACTTGACAAATATGGTCAGGAGCTTTTATTGGGGAGTGAGTAAAGGGAAGCGTAAGGTCCATTGGAAGGCTTGGCGGAAGCTTCAACAACCGGCAAGTAAAGGTGGTGTTGGTTTTAGGGACTTCCAGATTTTCAATCAAGCAGTTCTAGCACAGCAATCATGGAGGTTGTTAACTAGGCCTGAGAGTCTTTGTTCTCAACTCCTCAAAGCTCCGTATTATCCAAATGGGAAATTGGACGACACCGTTTTTCTGGGAAATGCATCATCTTCTCGGATAGTGATTTCTCATGTCCTAGATCTTCTGAAAAAGGGTCTGGTTTGGAGGGTTGGTAATGGACAAAGTATAAGGATTTGGAGGGATAGTTGGATCCCAAGACCTTTCTCATATAAGCCTATCTCCTCACAGGGCCGCTGCCGGCTACTTTATGTCTCGCAACTGTTGAATATAGATGGCTCTTGAAATGTCAACTTGCTACAATCTTTTTTTCTCACGTTTGACATCTTAGAGATTTTAAAAAACCGTGCCTCTCCAAGACTCGGCGATGATGTGCTTGCATGGGGACCGGGGAAGATTGGTGTTTTCTCAGTGAAGTCATCCTATGATATGGCCTTCAAAGAGATGTGCAGACCCAATTCAGTATCCACTAGTTCGGCACCTGATGGTCGGAGGGAGTGCTAGAAACTTATTTGAGGTTGCAATGTTCCGCCTTCTGTTAAGAATTTTGCATGGCGAGTGGTTGTTAATTCCCTTCCAGCGTGGCAAAATAAACACAAGCGGGTACTTGAAGAAAAGGATGTCTGTCTGATTTGTGACATAGAAACGGAGTCATGTTTCCATGCTTTATGTAGATGCCCACTAGCAGTGGACCTTTGGAAATGTATGAGTGACGTTTGGCGTCTTCCAAAACTACAGTAGATAACCAACACGGGAGTTGAATGGCTCTTGGATGTTCTATTTCCCTTGAGTCGAATTGAAAGGGACATGCTCCTCTTCACATTATGGAGATGCTGGTTTAATCGGAATGAGGTAATTCATGGCAAAATCCCACCTCTGATGCAGGCCTCTAAAACTTTCCTTTGCGGCTATCTTGAATCTCTTCTAGTGATTGCCCAGAACTCGGTAGTAGATCCGGCAAAAGGCTAGGAAAGGCTGTTATTTCCCTTGATCACTTGAACAAAGTTCCACAAGAATTACAAATGCAAAAAATGCATGTTAAATGGACTCCTCCACCAGCAGGCTGGGTGCCTGGGTGAAGCTCAACACCGATGGATCTTGGACTGAGAACGGTAATGCTGGAACTAGCATGGTGTTACACGACAATCTGGGAAATATTATTTTCTCATCGTGTAGAGAGCTCTTCTCCTGCCATAATGCTCTTGAGGCAGAACTGGGTGCATTCATGGAGGGTATTTCCCTTACAATCCAGAGGTCGGAGCTGCCGATACTTGTGGAAATGGACTCAACAGTCGTAGTGAACATGCTTAATGGCCAAGACATAGATAGATCAATCATCGCTTCCCTAGTGACTGAGACCAAAGCATTTGATGTCCATTCGTACAACTAGAGTTTATTATGTCAATTGCATCCAGAATGTGGTTAGCGAATTTTTAGCTAATTTCGCCAAAACTGAAGGTAGAACAGTAGTTTGGTTGGGCTCTGGCCCCTGATATGTCTCCAACGTATCTATAATTTTTGATGTATTCATGCCATGTTTATAATATTTTTACATGCTTTTGGTATGATTTGATTAGAACTAACCCGGATTGACACTATTTTTACATGCTTTTGGTATGATTTTTTCTGAAAAATATAAAAAGTACTGGAACAAAAGTTATCGGAGAGGAGTCCCATGGGGCCCATGAGGCTGGAGGGCGCCCCCCAGGGTGCGCCCCTATGCCTCGTGTACACCCTGTGGGTCCTCCTTACTTGTTCTCGACGCCAAACCCTCCTATAAATACAGAAACCCCTGAAACATAACCTAGATCGGGAGTTCCCGCCGCCGCAAGCCTCTGTAGCCACCAAAAACCTCTCGGGAGCCCGTTCCGGCACCCTGCCGGAGGGGGAATCCATCACCGGTGGCCATCTTCATCATCCCGGCGCTCTCCATGATGAGGAGGGAGTAGTTCACCCTCGGGGCTGAGGGTATGTACCAGTAGCTATGTGTTTGTTCTCTCTCTCTCTCTCTCTCTCTCTCTCTCTCTCGTGTTCTTGATATGGCACGATCTTGATGTACCATGAACTTTGCTCCTATAGTTGGATCGTATGATGTTTCTCCCCCTCTACTCTCTTGTAATGGATCTAGTTTTCCCTTTGAAGTTATCTTATCGGAATGAGTCTTTTACAATATGAGAATACTTGATGTATGTCGTGCATGTGCTCATCTGTGGTGACAATGGGGTATTCACGTTATCTACTTCATGTATGTTTTGGTGATCAACTTGCGTGTTCAGTGACCTTGTGAACTTATGCATAGGGGTTGGCACATATTTTCGTCTTGACTCTCCGGTAGAAACTTTGGGGCACTCTTTGAAGTTCTTTGTGTTGGCTTGAATAGATAAATCTGAGATTGTGTGATGCATATCATATCATCATACCCGCGGATACTTGAGGTGACATTGGAGGATCTAGGTGACATTAAGGTTTTGGTTGATTTGTGTCTTAAGGTTTTATTTTACTACGAACTCTAGGGCTGTTTGTGACACTTATAGAAATAGCCCAATGGATTGATCGGAAAGAATAACTTTGAGGTGGTTTCGTATCCTACAATAATCTCTTCGTTTGTTCTCCACTACTAGTGACTTTGGAATGACTCTTTATTGCATATTGAGGGATTGTTATATGATCTAATTATGTTATTATTGTTGAGAGAACTTGCACTAGTTAAAATATGAACCATAGGCCTTGTTTTGAAGCATTGCATTACCGTTTCTACTCACTTTTATCATTAGTAACCTTGCTGTTTTTATATTTTCAGATTACAAAAACCTATATCTACCATCCATATTGCACTTGTATCACCATCTCTTCGCTGAACTAGTGCACCGATATAATTTAACATTGTATTGGGTGTGTTGGGGACACAAGAGACTCTTTGTTATTTGGTTGCAGGGTTGTTTGAGAGAGACCATCTTCATCCTACGCCTCCCACGGATTGATAAACCTTAAGTCATCCACTTGAGGGAAATTTTCTACTATCCTACAAACATGTGCACTTGTAGGCCCAACAACGTCTACGAAAAGAAGGTTGTGTAGTAGACATCAAGCACTTTTCTGGCGCCATTGCCAGGGAGGCTAGGTAAGCGGCACTAACACCCCATCAACTAAGCTCTTTTGTGGCGTCGTTGCCAGGGAGGTTAGTGCTTGAAGGTATATCTTTAGATCTTGCAATCGAATATTTTTGTTTCTTGTTTTATCACTAGTTTAGTATATAAAAGAAAATTACAAAAAATGGAATTGAGGATGCCTCATATGTTTCATCTTTTTAATATCTTTCATGAAAATGATGGAAAGGAAAATTGTGCTCAAGTGTTAGAATAAGATTGCATTAAAATGTTTGGCACTAAATCTTTGAATAATGAGCATGATGGCAATGTTGTTAGTATGAATTCCTTGAATATCCATGATGCTAATGATATGCAAAGCCACAAGCTTGGGGATGCTATGATTGATGAAGATGATATTTTTTGTACCCCAAGTTTTGATAAGCAAATTTATTATGATGAAAACATGCTTCCTATCTATGATGATTATTGTGATAATATGTATGCTATAAAGAGTAATGATATCCATGAAACTTGTCATCATGATTTTAATGCTCAAATTTATTATGTGAATAAAGTATCACATGTTAGTTATTTTGTTGAGTTTGCTCCCAGAAATTGGCTTATGTGGAGAGTAATAAAATTTCTATGCTTGTAGATCATGAAAAGAATGATTTATGTGATAGTTATATTGTTGAATTCATTCATGATGCTAATGAAATTTTTTATGATGGAGGAATATATGCTTGTAGGAGTTGCAATAATATCAGGTTTCCTCTCTATATGTTGAAAATCTTGAAGTTATGCTTGTTTTGCTTTCCTATGCTAGTTGATTCTTGTTCCCACAAGTTGTTTGCTCACAAAATACCTATGCATAGGAAGTGGGTTAGACTTCAATGTGTTAGTCATATTCTTCATGATGCTCCCATTATGTTTCAATTCTTATCTTTTATGTGAGCACCATTGAAATCATCATGCCTAGCTTAAAAATGCATTAAAAAGCGCTTGTTGGGAGACAACCCAATATTTAATCCTACTGTTTTTGTGTGTACATATGATTAAGCTACTGTATTAATCATGTTTTATAGCTTTTGTTTCAATAAAGTGCCAAGTAGAACCTTTGGGAAGACTTGGGTGAAAGTTAATCTGATCTTGCTTAAAAAAACAGAAACTTTGCGCTCAAGAAATTAGCTGTCATTTTTTACAGAAGAGTGCTTTTAAGTTGATTATTTTTTCAGAAGATTAATAGACAAATTCCTCACTTCCACCAGTTTATTTCAGAGTTTTAGGAGGTACAGAAGTATTAGAGAGTTACAGATTACTACAGACTGTTCTGTTTTTGACAGATTCGATTTTTCGCGTGTTGTTTGCTTATTTTGATGAATCTATGAGTAGTATCGTAGGGTATGAACCATAGAGAAGTTGTAATACAGTAGATATAATACCAATATAAATAAAGAATGAGTTCACAACAGTACCTAAGTGGTGATTTATATTTTTTATACTAACGGAGCTTATGAGTTTTCTGTTGAGTTTTGTGTTGTGAAGTTTTCAAGTTTTGGGTAAAGATTCGATGGACTATGGAATAAGGAGTGTCAAGAGCCTAAGCTTGGGGATGCCCAACGCACCCCAAGGTAATATTCAAGGACAACCAAGAGCCTAAGCTTGGGGATGGCCGGAAGGCTTCCCCTCTTTCGTCTTTGTTCATCGGTAACTTTACTTGGAGCTATATTTTTATTCACCACATGATATGTGTTTTGCTTGGAGCGTCATTTTCTTTTGTTTTGTTTTGCTTGCTATTTGAATAATAACAAAAGATCTGAAATTCTTAAATGTTAGAGAGTCTTCACATAGGTACATAATTATTCGACTACTCATTGATCTTCACTTATATCTTTTAGAGTAGTTTGTCTTTTGCTCTGGTGCTTCACTTATATCTTTAGAGCAGGACGGTGGTTTTATTTTGAAGAAATAGATGAACTCTCATGGTTCATTTATATTATTTTGAGAGTCTTAGAACAGCATGGTAATATGCTTGGGTTATAAAACTAGTCCTAATATGATAGGCATCCAAGAGGGATATAATAAAAACTTTCATATAAAGTGCATTGAATACTATGAAAAGTTTTGATTCTTTATGATTGTCTTGAGATATGAATATGGTGATATTAGAGTCAGGCTAGTGGAGTAATTGTGAATTTGAGAAATACTTGTGTTAAAGAGGTTTGTGATTCCCGTAACATGCACGTATGGTGAACCATTATGTGATGAAGTCGGAGCATGATTTATTTTTTGATTGTCTCCCTTATTTGTGGGGGTCGGGATCGCACGATGGTTAACTCCTACCAACCCTTCCCCTAGGAGCATGCGCGTAGTGCTTGATTTTGATGACATGTAGATTTTTGCAATAAGTATATGAGTTCTTTATGACTAATGTTGAGTCCATGGATTATACGCACTCTCACCCTTCCGCCATTGCTAGCCTCTCTAGTACCGTGCCACTTTTGCCGGTACCATACACCCTCCTTATATACCTTCCTCAAAACAGCCACCATACCTACCTATTATGGCATTTCCATAGCCGTTCTGAGATATATTGCCATGCAACTATCCATCGTTCTGTTTATTATGACACGCTCCATCATTGTCATATTGTTTTGCATGATCATGTAGTTGACATCGTATTTGTGGAAAAGCCACCTTTCATAATTCTTTCATAGATGTCACTCTTGATTAATTGCACATCCCGGTACACCGCCGGAGGCATTCACATAGAGTCTATTTTGTTCTAAGTATTGAGTTGTAATTCTTGAGTTGTAAGTAAATAAAAGTGTGATGATCTTCATTATTAGAGCATTGTCCCAGTGAGGAAAGGATGATGGAGACTATGATTCCCCCACAAGTAGGGATGAGACTCCGGACGAAAATAAAAAAGAGGCCAAAAAAGAGAAGGCCCCAAAAAATGAGAGAAAAACAGAGAAGGGGCAATGCTACTATCCTTTTACCACACTTGTCACTACAAAAAAAATACACTTCCGTGATGATACATGTTTGTCACAGTAGGTCGCGTTTTTTGTCATGAATGTACATCCATGACTAATTTATGACAGAATCAAGATAGTCATACATGTGCTGTCATAGAAGTGTTCCATGACATTACCAAAATTATCATCACGGAAGTGTCCACTTCCATGACGATAAATCGCGCATCACAGAAGTGCTTTTGTCAAGGGTGACCGACATGTGGCATCCACCGTAAGGGAACACCGTTAAGCTATCGGGTCGGATTTTGGATCCGATAAACCGTTAACAGCCTCGACCAATGGGAAATTTCCACGTGTAAAATTCTGATTGGCCGAAGGGAAAACCTGTCAGCTCATCAGTGGGCCAGATGTTGCCCGTCCATTGGAGGAGACATGCCTATGGTACGTCGACACGTGGCTGGGCCCAACAGAGGCCCATATAGGTTAAAAAGGCCGGCCCAGTCAAAGGCCCGTAGAACTTAATCAGGTACTAGTGGGCCAGCCCAATAACGGCCTGCTTAATAAAGGCCCATTTACGGCCCAAAACCAGATCTGGCCCGTTAATTGTTCGCCCAATATTTGGGCCCATTTACGGCCCGAAGCCAGATCTGGCCCGTTAATTGTTCGCCCAATATTTGGGCCCATTTGCCGCCCGAAGCCAGATCTGGCCCGTTAATTGTTCGCCAAATATTCGGGCCCAACAACAGCCCAGTGACTTTCGGCCTGTTAGAGGCCTGATGTAGACATGGTCCCATTTCAGCCCGGTGTGACTTTCGGCCTGGGAATGGCCCGTGCTGCCCATGGGCCACATATGGTCCGATGGGACATCGGGCACACTAACGGCCCATGCTAAAGGTGGTAACAGTTAAGCCCAACGTGACTTTGGGCCTGTTAAAGGCGTGTCGCGTAATTCGGCCCGTTGATGCCTGTACTAAGCTTTCGGCCTCTTAAAGGCCCATGATATCAGTGGGCCAACTAAGGCCCGAGATATGTTTCGGCCTGGTAACGGCCCATGAGCTAACTGGGCCCATAACGGCCCGGTCTACATTTCGGCCTGCTGAAGGCCCGTCGATGACTAGTGAAAATTGAGGCCCAACATGCATTTTGGCCTGCTAAAGGACCGTGGTTTCATCTCAGCCGTAACAGGCCAGTACAATATTCAACCTGTTAATGGCCCAATGCTACCTGGGCCAAACTAAGCGCTGGGTCGGTAAAAGGCCCAACTAAAATATAGGCCCGTGTAAGTTTGGGCCTGGCGCAATGTGTGAAGGCCCCAATCATGCGAGCCCAAGAAAGACACAGGCCAGCCCAATTATGGCCCACCATAAACCTGGCCCGTTAGAGTCGAAAGTTTCGGCCCGGCCGACTACATCTAATTTTTTTTCAGATAGCGAATGATGGAAGTAACTAGTAGGAATTAAGAACAAACCTACTCTATACAATAAAGAAATTATGGCATAGTAACTAAGAATAAACCTACACTATACAATAAAGGATTTAAGGTATATTACATCCACTGGGAATCGAAGTTCGCCACCAGTGATCATAAAGCGCAACGAAGAAGCAGATTACAGAAACTGGGCTGCATTGCAGCATAACAAAATAATACTGAACCGAGACCACTTCCAAGACAGTTCAAGAAAGGTTAGCCTTGCGGGGGAACTGCTGAGCAAGGCTGTGAGATCGGCCTAGCATGTAGGTCATAGCTTCCAGGTGTAGCTGTTTAGCGATGAGGTTCTCATTGGTGTTCTCCGCAATCTTTCTTAGAGATAGGACTTCAAGTCGAAGTTAAGTTGCAGAATGCCTTTCTGCTAGAACTTGGAACTGAAGAAGTCGAACTGATTCAGACAACAAATTCTGTGAGCTTGTCTGACTGTTAGTCTCAAGTACCTTGAACATTGCATCAAGATAAGACTTTGGGGTCGTCTCGCTACCTTCAAGATGTTTTGCCTTCTTTGCTGCAATATATGTTGGGTTTGTCTCACTGCCTTCAGCAGACTTGTGCGTGCCATCAGGCATATCACCCTGAAACAAAGTAGAGAGATGACAGGTTTTGCACGTGTATAAACAAAGATGATAACTGTTCTGTCAATTCTATCCAATTTTAAATTAGAAAATAAAGAGTAAGTTCAAAATATCAATAGCATAATTTCGCATTGTTCATAATGCGGGGAGCTTCACCACACTACTGGATTACCATGTCAACATAACAAGCATAGATGAAGGGCAAAGAAAATCATTGTATCTATTTTGGATAATGTGCATGGCATGTTGTTCATATCATCATCCACATCAGTAAGATAAAACAGGAGATGACAAGGTGCAAACGTGGGCTGCTTCACCACACACTGGATTATAGATCCACAAAACCAAGCATACATATAGGGAGTATTAAGTAATGTGCATGGTATGAATAAGAAATTTGGTTTTACAAGTAAAACTTAGAACTTACGGTTCTTATGAACATGCATTTTGGTAGAAACAACAAACTAAACAGCAGTAAACGATAGGGAGTATGAGCAAATTAAACAGCAATTGAGGATAAAGGCTTTAGAAGGACTGACTTACATTAACAGTTAACACCGGCTTTATAATGACCTTCTCCATGTCAAGGGAAGGATAACTCAAGAATTTCAGCACAGAATCTTCTTCATAAGCATTGCCTGTACTCTACATTTTGTAGAGAGTAATTATAGATATGATAATACAGGAAGGGATAGAGGATAATGAAGATAAGATGCAGATTGATGCTACATAATCAACTACCAATCCCTAGAAGTACAAGCGTTACAGGACAAAATGTACTGACAAGAGCAATGGGCTACACTTCTGCACTGGCATTGTCTGTGTATTCTACTTGTTGGTAAGATTAAATATAGATATGATCTTTTTGAGTAAATGGTGGGCGAGGGAGATAAGATGCAGAATGCTACAAAATGAACCAATCCCTCTTCCCATAATACAAGAGTGTTTTGAACACTGGTGTACTGTACAAAACGTTCTTATATTATGGGACGGAGGGAGTAGCTGTTAGTGTAAGTACAGTGATAGACCACGTTCAGTCCGTACAAGAGGACTGCAGAGCTAAACCTCTTCAAAAGCATTGGGTTGATTCTAAATTTGTGTAAGAGTCCATACGGATCTTATAATGTCTACCAAATGGACGATTACGAGGCTAACATGTGCAGTGATGCTACATAATCAAACCACTATGAAAGTAAGTATGGTCATACAGGGAAAGAGGTACTCACAAGAGCAATGCAGTGTGTAGTATAGTTGCGAGATTCTGTGGTCCCTTGAGTACCTTACGCTGCAGCCGAGACCAATGTGTAACAAGATTATTCCAGTAACCGTCGGATAAATGTAGCACCGGAGACTTTACAGAAATTTCGTTCAGAGGCTTGCCATTGAAGTGCGCTTGCCTCAGGTAGGAACGATACTTCATCAACGAGTGCTTGAAAAGTGCAACCAACTCTTGCTCGTCATCACAATCTAGTTTGCTCCTAGCCTATTTAAAAGAATGAAATCTTGTGTCTTCTGTCAGCAGAAACATATGCAGTAATGACCATGAATAACATTAGTACATTACTTACGCGTAAGTTGCGGAGGAAGACTGGAAATTGTTCTGTGTCTGTGGTATAATGTTTCCATGAAGGAAAGATGCGCACAAAGTTCCTGGCAACAACATAAGCTTCATCTTCTAAACTGGGAAGAAATGGAACAGGGGTCCTATTTGCTGCAATTGGGGCTCTCTCTGGTTCGAAAAGGGATTTGGCAACTGGATTTGGTGTACTCTTTGCTGGAATGGGGGTTTTGCGTCGTACAGCTCGTGCTATGTCAACTGGCATAATCATACTGTTTGCTGCAGTTGGGGTCTGCTGAGTTGGGGCATCAGAAATGACCAGTGTAGTAGGGCTAGAGTCTGCTAGAGTTGGGGTATTTTGTGGGTCAGGTGATATTGCAACTACACCTAATGGGCTATTTGATTTATCAGGTGCCACTACCTTTTCCAAATACTTTGCTTGTGGTCCTCCACGATCAGCAATCACCCTCTTCCTTTTGAACGTCTGATACACAAGAACAGCATTTGAATAGATATATATGGTATGATGACAGATGGAATATGTACTGAAAATGGATAGGCAGGGCATATTCACATACACGATGTGTAATCTAAGCTAATGGTTGTTCAACAAAGTAGAAGCAATGCAAAGCATCAGTTGCAAGATATGTGCGAGCAATGTAACCTTGGAAAGTTAGAGCAAGTACCTTGATGGGTGAATAAGATAGGGCATCTTCCTCTGACTCCTCCACTAGGGAGCTACATTGACTTAGGTCTCCCTCTAGCTCAGAATCACTGTTAGGATCATATTCTGAGCATGAATCTATAGGTGGAGAGCGTTTGCATTGCATTGCATCCAAACTTGATTTCAGTCCCTTAATGCCAAGTTTGACAGCCATGGCATTGTTTTGCTTTATTCTTTTCATGCGCGCAAGCTCATAATCATTATGATGTTGTTCAGAATCTGCGATTCATGAAAACATAAAAAGTAGTCAGATTATCTATGGAATGCATTGCGGATTCAACTTGGAGAGTGTCTCCCTATAAACCCCTGCATATGCAAAGTTCACCTCCCCAACCGTGCTGACCAGACCACACACAGTAATACAAACCCCTTATGTCTCTATAACAGGCAGGCACACATTTCAAAACTGAAGTAGGAACATTAGATTCATATGAAATTCATATTTGAACAAATAAACTAAGCAATTATGAGTGGCGTAATGTTTAGTTTCAAGGGTGGAGTGTTGGTAGTGCGACACAAAGCAAGTAGGCAGATTGTATTCCATGTAAAAGATCGAAACCTATGTAAAAGCTGGAAATGACACTTTCTTTCTATACAATGCAGTGTTCGTTACCCACACATGATGGAAGAGATCACATAGAGAAATACTATTCACTCATGTCTACAGTTCCAGTATTTAGAAACAGGGTGGTCCACCCTAAAAGAATATTGACAACAAATATGACAAGGCAAGCATAGATGTAGTGAATCAATCATTTACTTGTGAGTAATGACAGTCCTGCCTAATGAGTAATGAATCAATTAGAAAATGGGTGATGAGGAGTGGCTGTTGAGTGTTGAGGACGTATCTCAGGATAAATCGGGTTGGCTTGGTGGGTGCTGCATGCCTGAGCCCTGAATGGACTGGGAAGGTAGGCACGGCGTCGCGCCCGTGCAGCGGTGACGCTGTTGGGAGAGCGGCTCCTGGCCTCCTGTTAGTCCGGCGTCTCCTCCTAGAGTCATGCCGTCCGGGGACGGCAAGTCGCCGGCGAGGCATGCAGCTGGGGGCGAGTAGAGATCGGAAGCGCGCAGCAGAACAGAGGAGAATCGGGGTCTGGGACGACCCAAAATCCCAGGGTGGGCCAGCCCACCATGGGCACCCTGTAGAGATACACACCCGAGCGGCGAACATGCATTTTCGAAACTAATTTAGGAACATTTAGCTGACCAATTAAACAACTCTATTATAATAATATCATATTCGTATTTGAACATCTAAGCTTGTTTAGCTTGATGGGTGGAGCAGTGTTATTATGACATGAAGCACGTATTCTGATCGTATAGTGATCATAAAATGGGGAAACTCTAAGCATATTTTTTAGCAAAAGAGGGTTTCTCCTCCGATTTCTATTAAAGAAACCACTACAGAACCAACATGATAAATTAAACCCTAAGTATGATCAATTAAATCGTATTATGGTTGTGCCATGGCAGATTTGAAGCTGCAAACCGAAGAAATGATATTTAGCATCCATTGTTTGATTCGAACTAAGAACTAAATTCTAAGACCTGAAAAGAAAGTAAAGTAACCAAGTTAAGATCTATTTTCTGGTTGAGATCAAAAAGTTGAGGAGATATGAAGTACCACCTCTCTTGCGGCGCCGTGTAGGCATCGGGGGTGCGATGGCTGTCGGTGGCGTTGAAGCAAATCTGCGATAGTAGACGGGTGCATCGAGGGATAAGTCCCATTGCGGTGGAAGAGAAGGTCGTGTTAGTGGCCCCGACAAAGAGGACGATGGCGCCGATGAAGCGAGAGGACGCGATGCAAGGCTATTGGTCCGTAGCCGTGGATGAGAAACGTTCATCTCTAGCAGTGGACGACGCGGTCTTGGTAGGCGCTCCGGCATGGTGGAGGACGATGGCGATGGATGTGGTGGAGGACGGCGGCGATGGATGGGGTGGCGGACGGAGGCTGGTGTGGGGATGGGGTGTTCTAGCGCGGACGGTGTCAGAATGGGAAAATGGAGGGAGAGGTACGGGGAACCATGTTTTTGGGACGCGCCTATCTGAAATATGGGAAAGTTACGAACTTAGCCCCCGTTTAAAATTTGGACGTCTTGTCGGTTGGGGATAGGATGGTAATCTTGCATCTCGCCGATATTTGCCCAGAGCAATTTTGGGCGAGGAGAGGGTGGTTGGCGCCCATGGTGTATGAACGTGGGAGTGGACATTTTGCTGCTTCTTTCGAATTTTGGGACAATAAGCATCCACGTTTACCCTGGCAACTAAATTTGAATCCACTTTGTATTCCTATATGAATCTTTATAAATCATTCTATGTGTTTTTATATATCTTCAAAAGGACGACAAAGATGTATTCCATTGTCATATATGAATATGGTTTACAAATGTCGATACTCATATTCAGAAACTAGAATCCAGTTTAAGGTGAATTCGAATATTTGGAACACTTCATGTCCAACTCAAATGTCACACGCAGCATAATGTGCACTCCCATTTAGATATGTACACAAGCGATGTATCAAGATTCAAATACCGAGTCAATCAACCAAGAATGTACAGAACTAACAGACATATAAACACTTATAGAGTATATGGATCAATAATATCAACTAACATACATAAGCCAGACCGTTGTACTTTTTTTCGCTACAACAACATCCTTTTTTAGCCAGCATCTTGGCCCTTTCTGATGCGTGCCACTTATGGTCCATCTATACTACTACTATTGCTGAATGCACATTCAGCTTGATTGGCATATTTGTAGGTCTGGCACAGCAATCCAAATGAAATGTCTCCAAGTCTTATCAATTAATACAGACTTGTGCTCAAATAAAATTACAAACCAAAAAACAAAAAAAACAATTATTACATGATCTCTAAAACAAATGGTTTGATTGATTACATGAACAGACAACACAAAGGTTATTCAACTATGCAAAGAACATTTCACCTATGATTTACCAAGTAGGAATTTAATTTCTTTTTTTCCTTCAGGACCTTAACAATCTGGCCAGTCTCAGCTTGCTTCATTTTGAAATCCACCAAATATTTAATGGTTGTCTTGAGTACTGCTTGTGATTGTGCTGTTTGCTTCCTCAACATGTCAACTTCATCTCTAAGTGCAGAAGCAAAATCTCTTTCTACCACTAGTTTAGCCTCTAGAGCATCAGCAGTTGGCAATTCATAATGCACGATTGGGCCGGTGCCACTGCTGTGGGATGAGGCAACGTCCATGGGGACCTCGCTCTTTGATCCTGGGCTAACCTGTTTTTCCATTAAAGTTCCGATTGGATTCAGAAAAGTTGAAGTTAGCAAAACATCTCAACTGGGAGTTATAACAGCAAACCAGTTAAACAAACAAGGAATTAAAGAGTTTCAATTGGATGCTGAAAGGTACAGTAGTTATTAACATCATTGTAACCCGTTGTTGCAACAGCAAAGCAGTTAAACAAACAAGTAGATATTTAAGTTAAGGAAAACAGGTAATTCTTAACAGTAAGTATCAAACACATAGATAGGCGCAGTCTACAATATGATTAACAGGTTGTGCCATTATGTAATCAGTAGCAAACTAAATTAAGCCAAGCAACATAATTGAACAATTTTGCAATAAGTGGCTAACTAAAATTCCGAAAAGCAGGTAACTGAACTTATGCTAGTTCTTCATACAGGCACACTGCAACTTATTTTTCGCTTACAAGGTTGTACAAAGGAGTCCATGGCATCAATTTCTTGGATACGCAGTCCCAATACTTCTTTCTTCTCACACTACATGGGTAAGTCGAATGGTTAATCTGGTAAGATGGTGCATCCTTGATATGTTATATGAGGACATGTAGTTAGACTAATTGTAGCCAAACACATCACACTGGCTTTTACTGTATATTTCATGCGATTACTTTTGGCATATCAAGATCTAAGCAATCTACAATAGGATGAAAAGACTGGCATCCTTCACATTTTAGCGAACTCAGTTCATAGAAACAAGCAATTCAACCATTCTGTGGGTAAATCAAAAGCGCCACTGGAATATTTTTCACTATCCAATCATACACGCAAAAAGGGGCGACGCCACCATAGGGGCTGGTATGGGCGGCCGCCTCAGGTGGCTGGAAAGTGTGCACCTAGTTTGAGTCGTCCAGGTTGGCCCATGCTAGTTTTGTTCGTCCCAACGCACGAGCAGGCAATGTAAAAAATGAAGAAAAATGTTTCAATTTGGATGGGCCAATAACATAAGTGCAAGGCAGGCCCTATAGCAGGCTCGCGGCCCATATGAGCGCCTCCCATATCGATCGACAGCAGGAAAAATTCCAATTCATTCGCTCCAGCCTCCAGTCTGGTTCGCTCCTAACCTAGCCACCGCTGGACAGACTGACACAGTACTTCTTCGCGCCCTCGTTGGAGGGCGGTCACCGGGCTTCAAGCGAACGGAAGGACAAGAAGATGAAGATCCAACCCTGGGTGTAGCCTGCGTGGGAGGCAGCGGCGGAAACACGGGCATGGCATCGAGCTTGCGCAAATGGGCAGTCGCAGCTTGCAAGAGTAGCATGCGCAACGAGCAAGTACATCACATCCCTGATTATATCTAATTCAACTCTTTAATTTCTGGACAATAGGTAAACCTGACGCTGTTGTAAAACTACTTGTATGTAGGGAATCTATGAGAAAATGAAACCAATTTCTACTTATTTTATAACTCCCCCAATCAATAATGAACTGACTGAATCTGATGTATCTAATCAAGTTTCTGGTGCAAACATACAAGCTCATGTTGTTATTGAGCCTGAAGTATCTAATGAACACACTGCTAATGAAGGATTTGATGCAAACATTTTACATGCTCCTGGTGATGAACATATAGTGTCTAATGAGGGATCTAATGCAAGCATTTTGCAAGCTCATTGAAGGATTTAGTGTCTAATGATGATCTACTATGTTGAGAGAGACAAAGATTTGCAGGCATTGATGACTAGCAAATTATAGTGCATTTTCATAGCTTGAGGAAACGTCGAGGCCATCTGCCAGAAAGTACCTGTATCATGACAACATAGCATAAATACTTTTCTAATCTGTTGTTTGAAACTATTGGCATACTTGTGCAGGATAGATATATTGATATGCAGTTTGTGCACTAGTTATACGTGCAATTACACTTCAATATTTTCAGCCAGAGAACGAATAATTCAAGCAGGTACAGACCATGTTTGTAGTCCTTGTACACCATGTTGCATTTTGTGTTTTTTGGTGCTTGCATCATTTAGTGTTTATAATCTGAACTACTTTGGATCATTAGCTGGTTTTCAAAGTGCATGTAGCTTCACATTTCTCAAGTTATGTTGATTTCCGGAGTGCAAGTGCCTTCGTATTTGTTAAGTTCAATGTTCGCCCCTGGTAACTTGAATTCGTCGATCAGCCACTGCACACAAATCATACACGAATGCCAGTACGAATTAAAAGAAATGCAGGGACTTACGCTAGCTCGGTGTACAGGCTCACTGCAGCTCTGCTTGCGCTTGGGATGTTCCATGTACAAGTCCATGTTACCACTTGCTTGGATGTGCAGGCCTTGTGCTCCTTGCATCCCCTCTGCATTTTTGACACGGCAAATGGTTGATCAAATAAGAGGAATCGACCTTGATGTTGTACTCGAGGACAGATACTTGCAAGGTTATACGGGTGTGCAGGATGTGTACCAGATCTCGTAGCGCCGTCATGCTTCGCTAAAATTGGATTTTCTTGTTTCAGATGATATCTCCAGAAGAAATAAGAGTTAAAGTCAGAGTTGCATAAGCGTGTAAGCTAAGAGAGCAGTGAAAGGATATCCAAAGATCGTCGGAACAATGCACAAGGGAGTGATGTGTGGATACCTAGTTCGGGTCGACGTTTGGGCATGCTCGCCTAGCTAGAGTGCGGGTCACTTCAGAGCCATTAAGGGTGATGCGCTGGCGTTGGCTGGCCGCGCATGTATGCAGATCTTGAGTGGCAGTGGAGAGCTACGATGCGCTGGACGAGACCGTTGGTGAAGCCCCAACGGCCTCGGGGGGCGGAGGTGCGACGATGTGCTTGGTGAAGTAGCCCCGGTGAGCTGGGAGACGGCGCGGTGAAGCGCACCTGATGCGGTGGAACTCGGTGTCTGTGAGGCACGTCGGTTGCGGCGGCCGGCATTGTCGGTGGACCACCCGGTGCGATGGACGAGGGCGTAAATGAGGTAGCTCCAGTGCGGTGGTGAAGCGCGACCGTCGTCTTCGTCGTCGTTGTCCGGCACAAAGGTGGGGAACGGTGGGGAAAGAGACGAGACGAGGGGCGATTCGAGGGATGGCGGTGAATTAGGGATTTGAGCTATCTGGGCATGGAAGGGGACGGTGGAGAAGAGAGATTTTGCAGGGCTGGAATTGGGGCCACCAGATATTTCAATCCGAAACGTGGAAGCGCGAACTTATATTGTCGTCATCCTTTTTTGGGGGGGAAGGGGGGGTGGGTGGGTGGGTGCTACGCGTTCGTCTGACACATGCGACCACCGCGATAGGACTATGCTTCGGTGCCTTAAGGCACCTGCCTTTGTGTCCATGACATGTGGGCCCAACAGGTGGCTGGCCCACATGTCAGTCACTCAAGGGCAGTTGCCTTTAAGGCACCGAAGCAGCGTCCACCCCGACACGACCCTGGTCTGCCTGGTGCACCTACATTTGAGAATACAAACATATCTTCTTTCATTTGCAAACTAATATGTATGTATTACCATGCCCGTGTTTTCCTTGCAATAATTAGTCATTCGAAACGAGATACTCCATCCGTTCACTTTTGTAAGTCGTTTCAGACAACTTAAAATGAACTGTTTTGCACATTGTCTGAAATGTCTTCAAGGTCTTATAAAAATGAACAGAGGGAGTACTATAAATTAATTAATGAGGAGTTATTTGAAAAAAAATCGAAACGGTACCCACGCTAACGTGGATTAGAGTGTGTCACATAATTAGTTATTTGAATTAGAGTGTGTGTCACGTAGTTAGTTATTTGAATTAGAGTGTGTGTCAGGTAGCGATCTCCAATTCTAACGTGGATTTCGCATTTCACTGTATCCACGCTACTTTTTTAATACAAATTCATATGTATATGATGAACACCATGGTAGTGAGAAAACTTTTGGATGGATTCAAACATATGACCTACAAAACACTACTAGGGAAAAGCCTAGCAGCAGCGCGGGTTTTTGACCTATTAGTAGCGCGGGGGGCGGCGCTACTATAAGGCGCTACAACTAACGTATAGCAGTAGCGCGGGTGCCACCCGCGCTACTACTACGTCCGTTAGTAGTAGCGTGGGTAAAAACCTGTGCTACTACTAATCTCTAATCTCTGTTTTTTTTTTGAATTTTTTCGAAAAAAATTCAATGTTTTTCCCTAATTTTCAAATTTCTGAATTATTTTAACCTCAAATCTCTAATCAACCCTCATCACTGCTCAATTTAATCTCTAATCACCCCTCATCTTCCAAATCATCTAACTTCCCGGATGGTAACCCATCCTCTCACTACTCCAGCCTGAGCACGCCTAACTTCGGGGTTCTATTCTCCCTCGTTTCCAAGTCTGCACTTGTTGTTTTCCTGACAATAGTAAGATGTCAATCCTATTAACCTCAGGAATTTAGCTTGAGCATGAAGTCACACATTTCACTGTTTGAGTTTGAAACTATTTTTCTAAAAAATTAGTAACACTAATATTTCTTCAATAATTAGTTTGACGACAGTTTGACCACAGTTTGACCATAGTTTGACTATAGTTTGACTAGATTTGACCAAAATTCAAAAAAACTAAAATAACTATTTAGTAACACTAATATTCTTGAATAATTAGTTTGACCGTAGTTTGACCAGATTTAACAAAAATTAAAAAAACTGAAATTTGATGAATTATTTTGCCTCCAGATCTTAAAAGCCTCGTAACTTTTTTTCTGTTTGCTTTTTGAGGATTTTGAAAATGTTTAATGGGGTTCTCATATAAAATTTGATGAATTATTTTTGAGTAGATGATTTTTCATATAAAAAACGTTTTCATCCGAGTTAGTATGCAAAAGTAATGCCCATTTTTACAAATTCTCAAGAGATTTTGCAAATAAAGTCGAAATTTATATTTGCAAATTTTCCCAACAACTAGACCACATATCACATGGGAAACTTATTTTCTTTTATTTTTTTGACATTTTCATTATTTTCTTTT
>NC_041386.1:672213640-672232095 GCF_002162155.2 Triticum dicoccoides | reverse complement strand
GTAGTAGCAAGGTTTTTAAACCTTGCTACTACTAAGTTGATAGCAGTAGCGCGGGTTTTTAACCCTCGCTACTAGTAACTTTCTGTGTATAGGCTCTTCCCTAGTAGTGAAATAGCACAACAAATTGAGTCAATGTTAACTTTTTGAAACTTAGTATGGCACGAATTCAAAATAAATACCCGTATGCCTGGTCCTCAGTTCAAATCTTACAATGTACACCGAATTGAAACATTGATATTAAGTCTCGTACTACATACATTCAAATGTTGTTTTTAGCCCCCCACCTCCTGCGCGCACAAACGCTACATACTTCCTGTATCGGTCAATCTTCCTCTCCTAACCACCTTAGCAACCTATCGGTTTCCAACACACGTTCATTCTTTCTCTCCATGTTTTGATCTAAGTCTCTCAACTACACAACCCCTTTTTCCACTCCTGTTACCAAATGTATTTACCTCACACACCCGCCATTGCACCCCATGCCGAAACCCCCCCCCCTCTCCCTCTCGCCCTCTCGCGCTAAATACATGCATTGCCTATCTAGCCCCCCAACCTCTCTTGCGCACACACGCACGTTGTATATCTAGGTCACTCCCTCGAGACTGTCTCACTCTTTCTTCCGCACGGCGGGACACACTCGCTCAATCTCGCTCTCTTTATCTGAGTCTCGTTTAACCTCATTTTCTTTCACACACAAATGATATATCTCCCTGTTCGGGCCTCGATCGACACACACTATACTCTCTCACGCAGATTGTCTATCTAGGCCAGTCCATCCAAGCCGCCGCCACTCTTTCGACCTCATGGTGGGCCATGCTCACTCAATCTCTCTCTCTCTCTCTCTCTCTCTCTCTCTCTCTCTATATATATATATATATATATATATATATATATATATATATATCCGTATGTCTCGATTGACCTCACTCTTTCTCGGACAAAAACGATATATCACCATGTTTGAGCCGAATTCGACCTATTCACATTGTATACTCTCTCACGCACATCGTCTATGTAGGTCACTCTCTCCAACCCGTCTCACTCTTGTGATCGGTTGACCTAGCTTCCTCCCACGCACAAAATATATCTACACGTCTGTGACTGGATCATCTCTCAAGCTCTATCTTACAGCCCTCACCCTTACCAAAAGCTCAATCGGACAATATCTCTCCGGAGCATATATATTTGTTCAATGAATGTCGGACCACACTCACTTTGTCTCTCTATCTATATGTCTCTCGATTGACCTTGATTTCTCACACCGTATCTTCCACGCGTTGAAGCTACTACCTCTCCATCCCTCGCAAAGCCGGAGCTATTTACATTGCGAGGGGCACTCCAACCTTGGATTAATTTGTGTAGGCATTTATTCCGGTCGGTTTAGATTATATTTTCGTAGCATTCGGCCCACAACTACTCCAAACACCGTTGCAAACCATGCAACTCCCCTAGTTGATTTCCCTCTGGCTCGGTCATCGCTCTCTTGCACGTCCTTTCTCGCCTTCAACATCGCACCATGGTATTATTGAAAAAACTATGTTGTTCTCTTTAATTAGTATAAATAAGCTACAAAACTACACACCGATAGTCCACTTGGAATGGAACAAATTTTGACCCACAATCTAAAGTGCTACAAACTACACACCGAGGGGCCCACATGTCATGAAACAAATTTGGACCCATATACAAATTAAAAAATAAAGGACGAGGATCGAACATGCGACCGGGCCTTCAAGCCGCACGTCAATAGGCAACATACGTAGAATAGCAATGTTTGTTGCACCCCCTTTGTTCACATAATGTTTTTACATTACCACAGCCTAATTAATGGATAACATGTAATATTATTTTTAGTACTATTCGCCTTCACTTACTTGTGGGTTCCATGTGTGCTCTCTCTCTCTCTCTCCTCTCCTTCTGCGTTTAGACGCACGGGCGATGTTGCCGTTGACCATATCTGGACGCGTTCACAAGTCACGGCACCAGTTTCATGTACTAGCAGCACTAGTCAATGTGTACGTGCAATGCACGTTAATTTGGAAGTATATTAAGTGCATGCGGATATTAAGTACTAAGATATTATTTGCGTGTTGTCATGTGATTAGCACTATTTTTAGCATGAAATTAACTGCACGATAAATGTGTTGAGCGCTCGACATTGAAGCAGTCTAGGTCGTTGGATGACAAGGAATACATGTGGCTTGATAATGTTTTATATTTAATTTGATACAGCTCTAGCAGAACATTCAATCGATCAAACCATACATTTTGTTCAGTCTGACTCCGACTTTAAATTATACGACGATCGATATAAAATAAACGGAAATGATAAACGTTCGGATTTTAAGCATGGCAATCCGAACGTTTTTCATGGCAAATTTAGATTACGCAGTGGCAGCGGGGGCATCTCGCGGTGGGAAGCGGCTCCTCTGCCGTGCTCTGTGTGTCGTCGGGCCACTGACCGACAGCGACTGCGGCGTCTTGTGCCGTTGTTGGCGTACTCATGGATGTTGGCCTAGCTTCAAGGAAGGCCAAAATGTTCTGGACTTCGGAGCGAGTCAACTGGCCGGAGGAGGCGACTGGCGTTGGTGCAAGGAAGCGGTCGACGGCGGCCCTCCATGCCGCTGAGGGGGGCACTGGCACCCACGCGGGGACAGGCGCTGTCAATGGCGCGTCGGAGACATTCGTGTGCACGGGCACCAGCACTGGCGCACACGTCAGTGCACGCGCAGGCTCATGCGCTGGCAGGTGCACGGGCACGTGAAAGTTGGCGGGGACCTCGTGGAACCCCGTGGCATCAAGCTCGGCGACAATGTGCGGCTCCCAGCCCATCAATGCCACGGGGATGGGCGCTGGCGCAGTCGGGATGATGGGAGCCGGAACGGGAGCGGGGACAGGCGCAGCGTCTTCCCGCAAGGCCAGTTCAAGCTCGTCCCAAAGCGCCTTATGTTCTTGAGACTCCGGCTGGGTGTCTTCCTCATGAAACTGGAACACTAAGGGCAGACCATCGTGATGCGGCATGGCGTACGTTTAGGTCAGGCTAGTTGGAGGTAGACGACAGGAGAATCGGAGAGGAAGAGAGAGATTGTAGCGATACCGGGTAGTGCGGGGTTGCTTTTAAACTACTGCGCCGACGACATTAAAAAAGTGGGAGCAGTTGGGACGACGGTGGGCAGCGGAGCTTGGTCAAAGGGCTCGCCTCCCGGTGAGTCTGCACAGCGGTCTGCTCGCATGCCTCCCTGACAACCGGCGCAGCGGTCTACTCGCACGCCTCCCATCGACTCACACGCTTGCTGGGACGGCACCTGCCGATGACAAGCGGGGACTCGTGGCGGCACGTAAACGCCCACAGTTTCAATAGTGAAAGCGTTCGCCTTAACGTGACAGGTCTTTGTTCCAAAATACCTTGGCTCTTCATTTGCGCAACTTATCATAAGCAGCTTGTCTCGAATTAAAGAAAAAACTTACGAAGTAATATTTGTGCCATATCACGTGACCATGCTCAGTTTCAAGAATTTAGCTCACTTTTGGATTTTCTAAAATTTAAGATGCAGGATTCAAAACAATATCATAACCTGCACCATGCAATAAATTTTCAAGCCGTACATCGTTCCTGTTGTATTTCTTAAGAATGGATTTGGTCAAACATTTTTCTTAGTTAAACCTCCTTTCCAGTTTATAGGGCTCAATTCAAAAATCTCACCAACCAAGGTAGATGGTGAGTGGTGGAACAATTGTTGTAGTTTGCAAAACCACTCAATTAATGCGCTTGTTTTCCTCAAAAATTGTGTTTATGAATGCAATAATTGCAATGCATGCATGCATAAAGTACATGCATTGGTCAATTTTCTCTTAATTCTTGCATGTAATGATTTATTGCACCTTAAAATCTGAACATGTGATGAGGAACAACCAAATTGAGACTTATAAAATGGGAAAACTAAAATTTTGAGATAAGCCCTATAAACCGGAAAGGAGGGAGTAAAACGATAATCCCTGCGTACCAGTGCATTGCCTGATATATTAACTCAAGTACTAGGCATGAACAAACGGGCTCAATTCTGTGCTCATCCTGGTGTAGTAGTAGTAGTACTAGGCAATGCAGTTGACGGGTGACCTTGACGAGCGGCGACCGAGGGAATTGAACCGTGATCGGCACGGTAGGTAACATTGTCTAGTTACTAAAGCATCCCTCCGTTGTTCATCGGTAGTCATTATGGACCGGGGACATGATGGGAATTTCCTAGGGCTGGAATTCTGGCCGCCAGATATTTCGACTAGAAACGCTGAGGCTCGACTGGTTGCGGTTGCCTAATGTGCATACCACTCACGCCACCGAAGGACACGAGCCCGTTTTTTTAGGATCAACACGAGCCAAGGTCTGGCTGGTACACCGTTGGGTCCTACCATTCGAGAATACGAAAGGAACCTTTTAAATTGCCGAACGAATCTATGTGTATTACAATACCCGTATTTTCCTTGCAAATACTAATCTCAATGTGGTAATTGATTTATGACGAGTTGTTGAATTGGATTGAGTTTGTGATATAGTGATCTCAATGTGGATTTCACATTTCATGGTATCCCTAGTAAGTTTTCCAATGCAAATTCAAATTTAAAAGATGAACAATATAGAGGTGAGAAAACTTTGTATGTATCAAGCATATGACCATACTTACACACACACACACAGACACACACACGCACGAACACAACAACAATCCAATTAGTATAGTGCATCTATTTTTCCAACCCATGCATGTATGACACGAATTCAAAAGTACTCCTTCTATTCCTAAATATTAGTCTTTTAGAGAGTTCAACAAGTGACTACATATGGAGCAAAATGAGTGAATCTAGACTCTAAAATATGTCTATATACATCCGTATGTGCCAGTCCATTTGAAGTCTCTAAAAAGACTAATATTTCGGAACGAAGGGAGTAAAATGTAAGACATCCATGGTCCTCAGTTCAATATTTAAAATGAACATGAAACTGAAACAAGAATATTAAGTCTAGTACTACAGTACATGCAAATGTTGTGTTTAGGCGGAGCTATGATTGTCAGGGGTCAACCCCTCGACCTTAGATAAAATTGTGGAGCTCTGTTCAGGGTTGTTTAGATTATATTTGTCCCCACCCTCCCAACCACCGATTGGTTGTGCACGCCCCACCCCTCCTCCCCGGGAGAATATCATGTGCGCCCATACCTTAGATGCTATATGCCGATACGAGTTGCTTGGAGCTTGTAGATTTGAGATATAGCAGCTCACATGATGTGTCTTAATTTTTTTGCAGGAAACCTTGATGAGTTTGAGAACTGCACACAATTTGTACAAAAACTACTTAGATGCCCTTTGATCCCATATCCAACAACCTCAAAGCTCGTATCACCGTAGCAACTAAGATGAAGCAGGACATCATATTCTCCTGTATGTAAGAATATCATGTGCTACCACACCTTAGATGCTTTGGTGATACAAGCTCTTCGGAGGCTTTTGATTTATGACCCAACACCTCCTCGGTGGTTCGAATGGTTTTTTGCAGAAAATCCCCAAAAGAGTTCGGCCACTGCTTACAAGCACAAAGACTGCTCAGATGCCATTGGATCTCAGATCAAACAACCTCCAAGCTTGTATCACCGTAGCATCCAAGCCGCGATAGCACCTTATATTTTCTCGCACGGGAGAGTATGAGGTGCTCACGCACCATAGATTCTATGGTGATACGAGTTCACTGAGATCTAACGGCACACAGTAGGAGGTTTGAATGTTTTTGCAATATACGGCTGATAGAGTTTGGGAAATGCACAGAAAGTACAAGTACTATACATGTGCCATCTGATCACTGGTCATACGACCTAGATGCTCATATCACCGTAGCGGGTAATTAAGCTACGGGGAGCACCTAATATGAGCACCGGGGAGCCGTTGGATCGAAGATGCAGTGGCATACATGAGGCCTGAATGTTTTATTTGCAAAAAAACCTTTGGAGAGTTTGGAAATTGTGCATAATCACAAAGACTACTCCCAAGCCATTGGATCTCACTTCCAACGGTGTAAAAACTCGTATCACCATAGTATCTAAGCTGCGGGGTGGATGTGATATTCTATGCCGCTATCATTCTTGTTCGTAAACTTGCAAAATACGTGTAACTTGTGCCATTACTTGTCTAACCACGCAAAGTGTTTGTTCAAAAAAACCATCCTACACTGAAATATCGGAACAACACACGGGGGTCCCACTTGTCATTAATCAAATTTGGACCTAAAACTAACAATTCTGAAAGACGAGATTTGAACTGGCAACCTGGACTACAAAGCGTAAATCGATAGCCTAAAAAAACGAACGGTTGTTAGCTTTGTCCCATAACTTGATTTTATACAGTACTTGCGTCGAGTAGAGTAGAGGGAGTGTCTCGTCAACACATGCATGACTGTTGTCTCACTTACTGGTGGGTCCCAGGTCTGCGATCTCAATCTCTCTTCTCTCCATCGTCTAACCTTCGCACGGGCACACACGAAGAGTGGCGCTAGCTTGCCGTGGTGTTATTACAACTAAAAAAAGCTTGGAAAATAGAAGAATCGCCTAGAACAAGAGACGTTGTGGCTGGTCGAGACGGAGCTAACCGTGCCACGTTTGCATGATGAAGTTGTGTGGCTAGTGGGGTGTTTTCGACCGACTGGCTGGGTATCGAGGTCGAACCATAGGTACTACATCTAATACAGTATATTTTTACACGCACATTTTTCCTCCGTGTCGAGACGTGGCACACCCTACCGTATGGTTTCGGGGTCCTCCCGGGTGGTGCACGCATATATTCTTCCTGACGTGGGACGCCCTACCGCGTGTTTTCTGGGTCCTCCTCGGTCATAGCGCCGAAGCAAGTAAATGAGTTGTCAAATCACGAAACACCACCTTTCCCGCCGAGTACATCAGCGAAGCACGGTGGCTAGCTAGTTGGGCTAGTTCGACCGATTAGCTAGGCCGCCGCCACATATGTTTTTTCACCCCTTTTTATCTACTTGACGGCAGGTAAATTTAAATATATACCGTGGCATTGCTCCGGTGTTTGGGTGCGGCAGGATTTTTAATTTTTTGATTGACGGGAGCAGGTGCGGCAGGATTTTTAATTTTTTGATTGATGGGAGCAGGCGCGGCAGCAATTAGTCACTATGACTCCGCCTGTAAAAACCCAATGCTCCCTGATGTGAGAAGTCGTCGACTGGTGTTTTACCGTGGTGAAAACCAAAAGATTCCCCGCTCCTCGGCTGGCTCTCTCCGCCTTCCCGTAGATTGCATTGCCTTTCAGCCGTTTCGCCCCCTTTGCTTCCTCTCCCCATTGCTTCTACCTGGTGCCATGGTGGCGCAGCAGATCATGGAGTCTGAGGTGAGGCGCCTGAGACAAGAGCTCCATGCCAAAGATGTGGAGCTCAGGGCCAAGGACGTGGAGCTCCGTGATCTCAAGGAGGAGAGGAGTGCCATGCTCCTCCGTTATGTGCGGGAGTTCACGGAGCTTCAAAAGCGGCAGGCGTCCACCACAAAGATGCTCGAGGCGTCAGCAACGTTGTTGCAGAAAGCGGGAGATACGATAGGCCGTTAGGGGAGCCGGCTGGAGCGCGAGCGGGCCGATCGTGACGAGGTCTAGGATCGCCTTAGCCACTTGGTGAACCAAGTTGCCACGCACGTGTTGCGGCTGCGCGATGCCTACCGTCGTGCCAGCGCGACGATGCCGGCCGTCGTGCTAAACCCGTTCGACCACCCGGTCGACTTCAACGAGCTTTGGCTTCCTGCCCTGGTCTCCTTCTTCACCTATATCTCCGAGGAGCTGAGCCATCTCCGCGCGATGGTGGGGGCTGAGCTGGACAAGGAGGGGTTGCAGGCTACCGTCGCCATTGCTGGGCGAATCCTTTCAAGGCTCAGTCAACGGAATCCATTCGTGCCATTGGAAGCCATCTTTGACGAGCTGGCTCCCGTCGACCGGGAGCGGGCTCTGCGGGCGGTTGCACCCTGCATCACCAACGTCGTGTGCCTCGAGAAGCAGAGGGACTTCGGTGGTGTTTAGGCGCCCTCTGCATGGGCATGTCCGTGTCTCGGCGCAACATGACAGTTGGATCAAACTCAGACGATGCAGATCAGTCACTGTAGCACAAAGCGTGTGGGTGTGTTTGGTTGCATTCTCATCTCAATATAGTTGTTTCCTCTTCGTGTATTTTTGTCAACCTACTAGTGTGGACTCATGCACCCTTCATGGTTCATGCACTCTACCAAACACCCTAAAGTGGGTCGAGAAGGGAACCTTTGCTCCAATACCGTGCGCCCTTCATACACCCTGTCTAACACTATAGGATGTGCTTCATATGGTTCATGTTTCATGGAATACTGTAGCACCGTAGTCTCCGTGCGTTGTGGACCTAGTTCTATTAACATTGATCTCACCGTTCATTCTCGACCGGACAGTCGAAAAAGCGGTACTATGTTACATATAGGAGTAGTTGACATGCGCACAACATCATTTCTTATCGTCATATCTTACTACACTAGCAACAAGATTGTGTAGTACTGACGTATCAACCATTGCAAATGCCTAGTAGTAGGAGCACTGTGTATGTTCAAGTGGCTGCCGTGTTTCGCACTCCTCCGTCGTAAGAGTGGAAACGCTTGTTGTAATCATTTTTTCCTTCAGAATGAAAAACAGTGGACATGCTGCGGATCCTCCTCCAGCCATGCACTAAATTACTCAATTTCACCGACGTGTGGGAAAGCAAGCACCTGGGTCCACCAGCCATGCACTAAATTACTCTGTAGTAGAGTGAAGGTAGACTACCCCGATCAAACCGCCGCAGTAATGCCCAATGAGCCGTCAAATCACAAAACCCCCTCCTTTCCAGCAGTAAGTTGGACGGACGAAGCAACCATCATTTCACTCTTCTCTCTCAGCTTCCTCTCTTGAAGAAAACCCCCACTTGCTTCGCTTCTCCCTCATCTCGTTCCTCCTTTCACTCTTCTCTCTCAGCTTCCTCTCTTGGATGGACGCCGGAGCACCGGCCGACGTGATGTCTATGGCTCTGGCCAAAACCGTTGAGGCTCATGGTATGAAGAATCGCAAGCACCCCGCCGAGACTACCACAGACAAGCTCAAAGACATCGCCCTATCCAAGCCCCCCTCTCCGGGATCCCTCATTAAGCAAGTCCAGGTAATGTCTCTTGTTGACGATCTTTTTCTCGATCTTGATAGTGTTTTTTCATCTAACACGCAGTACTAGTACTGGTAGTACAACTTTCTGGTTGATCTTGCATGTGATTTTAAGTGCCAAATGACAGTTCTAAATTCCTCTTTTGACCAAAACATGTGAGAGGTTGACACTGATTTCTTATAGATTACTTTCAACTACTCCCTCTGTCCCAAATTTCTTGTCTTAGATTTGTCTAGATACGTATGTATCTAATACTAAAATGTGACTTGATACATCCGTATCTAGACAAATCTAAGACAAGAATTTTGGGACGGAGGGAGTACTTTATGAACATCAATGCTACCTTTTAAGAGGGTATATTTGCCTCAGTAACTTATGTTATGGATATTGCATGTAATCCCTCTGCTCTCATGCCTTTGAAGACATGTTCTAGTGTCTTTGTTCACTCATTTCTGTGCGTATATGTAGTCATATATGGAGTATAATATCGAAAATCATCTTATATTTCTGAACGGAGGTAGTAATAAAATATGGTTTCTGTTTGAATTAGAACCAGGTCCGCGGTGGAGATGAAGTTTTCAAAGTCATGTCGTGTGAACTGGAAGACCTGATGATGAGTTCTACTGCTGAACTATCCAGCTGTTGTTTCCTTGTCGCCACGTGTCCTGAACTAGTGTTTTCCTGTAGCATTGTTGTCAGGCGTGTTCTCGAGGCTGTACTTGACCACAACAATTTCCTGGCTGTGCCTTCGATTACGAAGGGTGTGGTTCTTGTAAAGCTTCCCAACAAATCTGATGCGGCCTGTCTTCATCATCATGTTTATGAGTGGAAAGACCACTCTGTTAGGTTCTCCAAGGTTGACAAGATGGTGATGGTGCATGTAGACATCTCACATGAAGTCCATGGCCTAGTCAGTTATGCGGGGTTCATCTCGTAGGTCGGTGGCAAGAAATAGTCTGCAGAGTTTAGTTAGTGCAAATTTCCTTGTCTGTAGTAAGTACTATTGTGCAGTACTTGATTTGTGTTTGTGAACCCTGTATTGTTTATTAGTACTGCCGCTTTTGGTGTGTGGTCAGTCCTGAGAATGGTCTATGTTAATGTCTGTCCACTCAATTCAGTCTGTACATTTTGAAGTATCCAGATCATATTTTTTGTGAGGACGGTTTATCAATTATGGTTACACTCCAATATCTGTATGCATTACAGGGTTTATCACACCCACCCGGATTTCCAGTCCCATGGATGTTCAGTCCATACGATTTGTCATGACCTTTGGACTGTCCTGCTTGTGGGAGTAGGCCGGGCCCCCGCATGCCACGCGTAGTTGGACGATCAATCTTCTGTTCAATACTTCAACATAGTGATTTCCTGGTAAGGATTCACTCGTGTCACATCAAGTAAATCTTATTGATTTACTGTCTAAATCTTATTGATTTAATATCATGTTTTCTTTCTTTTCCTTCAATTTTACGATGCAGGTTTTGCCATGTGACCTTCATCACAGAATAAACCGTTTGGTTTGCTCTATGATGGCTATTTTTGCAGGTTTCACTTCTTATGTCGTGTCAGTAACGAAGGCACTGTCCATCACTTATATTACTGGAAAAAAATGGACCAGTCTGTTGTCTGAGTACAAGCTGAATCCCTATGATGAACTGCAGTTTGGTTTAACAAAAACGCCACAATTAGTCCTTCTCGCGTTTAAAAGAAATGAAGAAAAAAACTAGATCACGGTCACGGATCCTAGTCAAGTTAGAAAGCTGATCATAGCAGACCAGACATGATCGCCGCTGTCTCGCACAGATCGAGCACCGGCAGTTGCTCTAGCACTGACAGCGGCAGCAGCTCAGTCTGATCCAGCTGAGGATTAGGCACCGACCGCGTCAGCGGATCAGTCTGATCTACCGGAGGATCGGGCATCGACACCGGCACAAGCTCTACAAGGAGCACCATCTCCGGCAGCTGCAGCGGCTTTGGCACCTGCACCAACACTTTCACTTGCATTTGGTCCGGCCCGTGCAATTTCACCGGCAACAGACTGGCCTGCAGTTTGCACTTCATATACCAAAGTCCTTACAAAAACCGACATGTCCACCTTCTTTGTAAGCATTGCACTACTAGAAAAACCCCTACTAATGGCGCACCTAATATGGCCATTAATGGCGCATCTGTGATGCGCCATTAACAGCACGCCATTAGTAATTTTTACTAATGGCGCACCACCTGGTGCGCCATTAGTATCTGGTATACTAATGGCGCACCGCGGGTGCGCCATTAGTATAGGCCAGCGTGCGCCATTAGTATGCCTCCCAGGGGCCATGTATACCCAGGTGCTTTGGCATACTAATGGCGCACCACCACTGGATGCGCCATTAGTAACCGCGGCATACTAATGGCGCACTGCCCAGTGATGCGCCATTAGTATGCATTGTCATACTAATGGCGCATTGTCCTGTGATGCGCCATTAGTATGAATATTAGGTTTTTTTTATCTTTTTATTTTCTGTTTTTTGCACAGGTTACAAAATGTATAGTTTGACAAAATATAGACATCACACATCAACAACAGATTCATCGAATACAATAGAAGATTAGTCTTTGAATACAATTCATCATATTAGTCTCCGAATACAATTCATCATATTATTCTCCGAATTAAAAAGACCGAACAAAGATAGAACATTATATTACAAGTCTCGAGACCGCGAGTAGCGAGTTTGTCTTCACATTACAAGTCGATATCGATCATCTAAACTACCATCACATAGAAGAGAGCTGCGGTCATCACGATGAGCATCATCACGATGAAACTCGTCTTCATCCGGTTCCTCCAACGCTCCCTCCCCTCTCCCGCTAGATAGCGGGCGTATCTAGATTCGGCCTCGGCCCTAGTGGTGTACCCTTTGTAACTGTTACCGCTGAATCGGTGAACCTGTCTCCGACACTCCTCCCAGTCATCGTAGACTCCGGGAACCTTACCCTTGTACACGACATACGTCGGCATCGCTATGCACTAGCCAAACGAAACGTTAGTACCAATTCACAGACAATACATAAGCAATATATAGCATCGATTACATCTAAGTTGAACGACTCTCGAAACCAAAGAGACATACTACAAGTTCATTAAAGTTTAATTACAACATGAGCCAATCGATGTTTCAGAACTAGACAACTCGACTCAAGGGACCGGAGCGTGGATGAAGCCGCCGTCTATCGTGGGAGTCATGAAAGAACGGGCGTTGTCATCCTGCATTTGTAGCATTGTGTCGATGTCACTGTTGGACGGTTGATTTCTGAGGTAGAACTGCCCCGAGGTACGAAGGACATCTTGATGGATGATTTCCGCAAACTCCGACTGGATGCAAAAGAATTCTTGTCGGAGGTCCGCGTCCTGGATTGCCGACACGCTCGCGGCCCAATCTTTGAGTTTACTCGGTAGCAGAAGTTGATGATGGTCCCGTACGATCGCCCGCATGTGATGGATGGCGTAGTAGGCACCCTTCTGACCGCCAGGCGGCTGCTTGACGCAGCAGAACGTCGTATTGTGGGAGAACACGTGCTTGCCGTACTTACGAATAGGCCTGGTGAAGGTGCCTCCAGATTGGGCGTAGCCGGGGAGAACATCATCAAGAACCTTCTTGACATTTGTGTAGTCTACGTTCGACTGACGGTCCGGGTCGAAATACGTGGCCATGGAATATTTGGGGCTTAGGAGGATGAGCGTGCAACGTGTGTCACTGCAGAAAACACGGAATGTTAAAAGAAAAACGATCGAAATGTAAGAATTCATATGTTACGGGCCGGTTGAGGGGAGGACTTACTCGAGAAAGTAAGGCACGAGGAAGTTATCCTTATCTTGGTTTGCCAGAATGACGCCTTCGAGGTAAGAACTCGCGACTTGCCGGTCCCCAGCGCTGCCCAAGATCTTGGCACGCATGTAGAAGGGGTCGACTATCACGATGTCCGGGGTCTTGTCGCGAATGATCCGCATCTCCATACTCAGCGAAAATAGCCGAACGAAGGTGTAGTGCAGCGGATGAAGGTTCAACATAGCGTGGATGTCATCAAAACGCAGGACGATCGTACGCCCGATGGAGTTATCCACAAAGCCCTTGCCCTCTGGCACCTTGGCCGCGAAAACCGGGTATGCCACATCCTTCTCCCTGAGACACCGCTTCTCCAAAGCAAGAACACTGTCATGCAGACTCCGCATAGCACCGGTTGCAGCATTGAGCATATTTGTCGGTAGCATCGCCCTACCCGCTACATGCACCCTCCTCGAGATATCCTGCGGTGAAGGTGGCCCGTCCTGAGCACGGATCATACTCGGTGCCGGCTGGCTCGCACCCTTCTTAGTCTTTCTTTTGCGTGCCTTCTTCTTCTCCTGTAATGGGACCGAGTTCTGCTCACAGACCGCCTTCTTGAGTGTGTTGGGGCTGATAATATTTCGCACCTCGCCTATCTGAGGCTCGGTGAAGTCGGCAGCTGGAGGCGTCTCCTGAGAGCTGAACGCCAGACGGCGCCTGTTGCAACTTGGCTTCTCCGTGGTACGAGCTAGATCGCACACGTCTTTTGTTGGGTTTGGTTCTTGAGAAGGAGGCCCCATGAAGTCGCCATCGTACCCATGCTCGGCAAAGTACTGATCGACGTTGCCAAATGTATCATCGTCGTCGTCGTCGTCGTTCTGATCCTGTGCCATATACATGTTTGGATCCAGTGGCATAGGGATGTCTGGCACCGTTACGGCGGTCTTGCCATGGGGCCGACTTGGCGCCGGCACGACTGGCGGTGTTGTCTTTGGGGTGGTGTCCCCCGCCCCCAAACGAATCTGGCTCTTCGGCCAAAGCAGGGGCCAGCTTAGGCAGGCGCTGAGGGTCATCACGTCTTCATCGTCGGCCCCGACGGGTCGAATCGGAGGTAACAAGTCGTCGCAGCCTGGCAGCACCCGAACCAGTTGAACCCTAAACAAGTTGGGTGGCATCTGGGTACCGTGGAACAAGGGGTTGCCCGGTTGAACGATTTTGCCCTTGGCGACATCGACCAACTCGTTGTTCACGAAGTGGAGGAGAGTGCATGGAACGTCGGCGGCGCCCTGCGAAAACATGTAGGGCGTCAGGGATGCCCAGTCAAAGGCAAGGAGATGAAGTCCTCGACCGAGAGAGGCTTAATTAGTTACCGTGATGATGGCGTCGAGCTCGGCTAATGTCGAGGCACCGCCAACGGCGGGCGTGCAGTTGACGGGGCGCTTGCTGAAGAGGTGCCGGCCGGCGTACACCCAGGTGCATTAAGCTCCCGTGCCGGCGTCGGAGACACCAATGCCGCCTCCGCCGGAGGCACCAATGGCCCCGCCATCGCATTATGCGAGTTGCTGGCCGTGAAGCTAGGAATCGGGGGCGGCCCCTGTTGGCCGCCCGCAATCCACGCACTCAACCCCGAGATCAAGGTAGGCACAAGGGCGGTGATCGTCGCTCCGAGTCGTTGTTCCACTTGCTCTTGGACAATCTCCGGAATCCGCGCCACCAGTGCCTTGAGTTCTTGAACCTCTCGCGCCTGGCTTTCCGAGCTGGTCTTTTTCTCCTTCCGCACACCAGCGGTATAGTATGACCCCCATTTTGTCGACAAGCCTTTGCCGGCCACACGACCAGCTGACGTCGGCTTACTGAGCTTATCCTTGTTCTTCATTACATTCAACCCCCTATTTAGAGTGGTGTCCCAAGGGTTGCTCTTAGTCGACCCCGCGCTACTGCTTTCAGTCGCCTGCGGAAGGAATGTGAACCATTTAGAAATTTGGCTTCATTAATTAGAATGCAACCATATGGAGCTAATTACGCGGGGGTGTATTCCTTACCAGAACAAGCTCAAGCTGCCTGGTCTTCGGATCCGTGGTAAGCTCCTTTGTTTTCGGGTCCTTCTTGTACCGGGCCCTAACAAAGTTCCTGGTCTGCTTGTCACTGTATTTATCGAAGAGGGGCGGTAGGCCTTGCTCGGCACGGTCCGCCTCCTCCTTGTCCCATATAGGCTCCGCCACTCTGTAACCGCCGGGACCGAGTGTGTGTTCCCCTATGTTCAGCTCCCGCATTTGTTTCCCCCACTCACTTGATTGGGAGCTTGCGGTGCTCGAGCAATTGATCTTGAAGTCGTTGTAGTCATCTTCGGTGATTGAAGGATTTTTCTCCTTGATCTTCTGATAACTCTCACCTTTCTCGATCATTCTCTTCACATTGCTTTTCCAAGTAGAAAGGGCCTTGCTCATCTTCGTGAGGGCAGCATTGTTCACTTTATTCCCTTTGAGGCTTGTGTTTTCAAATTCAGCGGGGAACTTGTATCGTTCGTGCAGCTTCGTGAAGAGGAGGTGGCGCAAATTCCCTCGGTCAGGATGCCTCAGGTTCTCGGTGTTGATCGAGACGGTGCTCCGGACAATGCACCCGAGCTGAAGCGAGTACCCCTTGACTATTCGTTCGGGCGCCGTTGGATTCCCGTTGGAGTCCACTTCAGTAACTTCCTCCTTGAGGGTCGGAGCACGATCGGGCGCCGGTCCTTCTGTTGCCTCTTCGGTTGGCTGCCATCTGTGCATGCGCCGCCATCATCAGTGGTGGCATCCTCGGCGGCACCATCAGTGGTGGCATCAGTGTGGTCATCCTCGGCGGCACCATCCGTGGTATTAGGATCGGTGGGGAAGGCGGCGTCCTCATAGAAGTGAGGTTGTTCCTCCATCTCCTGGGACAGCTCCCAGAATGCCTTGCCGCCCGAACCCCCGGCCTCATCGTTGTGGGCCATGTTTCTCTCTAAATAGAAACAAAGTTTGGTCAAAAAGTTGGTTATTGTCAAGGAACAAGATCTCTAAGTTGACCAAATAACCTAATTCTCGAGGAATGTCGCCAAAAAGTTGGTTATTGTCAAGGAACAATTGAGAGATGTTTGTGATATTGCCTAGGTGTTTTGGGATAGAACCTGTTAGTGTGTTGTTGCTAAGGTCCAAGTCCACGTTCTCAGGGTAACCTAGTTCTTGAGGGGTGTGTCTAGAAAGTTGGTTGCTGCAAAGATACAAGGTTGTGAGTTTGGTCAAATTGCCTATGATGTTTGTGATATTGCCTTGGATCTTGAAGGCACTGTTGCATGATAATCCAACCACTAAAGAATAAGAATACTATTTTTGTTCATAGGCAACACTTTTTGTTCTTGTTTTTGTGGTCGAATTGATGTTGAGCTAAAGGGTAAGGACAACTAGAAAAGGGGGTCGACGGGTCGAGAGGACACACCGCATGCTCGTATTCAGCCGCCCGGTACGTTATTTCTTGACTCAACACCACGTGAAATGACGAGGCATTTGCTATGAGTATACTACTAAAGTTTAGCTCGATATGACCCCAAGACACATTATCGAGACAAGAAAGAGCATAATACATTTGTCAAACCATTCCGCTGTTATTGGTTGCGAGCTGGATAAGATGTATACAACCAAGGATATCCATCAGTCCGCTACCCGCACAGACATGTCTATCCGATCCATTTTCATGTAACAATTTTTTGTGTCGCTTCCCTTTGTTGCAATTGTGACCGGGCAAACTGTTACTTGTCGATCAATGCCACACGAGAAACATTATCAAGACCAAAAGCAGCACGATATATACTATTCTCAATTATTGTTTGCCCGCCGAATACAAGGTCCTATACTACAACCAAAGTCCAAAGACAACCAGAAGGCGTTTTTAATGGTAAATAGCATCATTAACAGTTTTATTATAACATTACTAGTTGCAACAAGTCACGGTTAAATAAATAGAAAAAGTATGAGTATTCTCAAACCAGTTGCTTGCCGGCGCAAGTATGCTCTACGCGTTTGCAACAGAGCAGAGTAATCAACGTTGTAGACTAGGCTCAAAGACATCTTGGCCATTAATTAATTAATCACATATGTAAGCAAGCAAGCAATCAACATTGTACTCCTTCGTAGGAGTAATTCTTATTCTACTGTACACTAACAGCAGGAGTAGTACAAGTATGAAGCAACAAAATAGTATTATATGGACAAAAAATACTAAACTAATCCAACCACTAAAGCAAATTAATTTTTATTTCGGTTGAGAATCGGGCACCTTCTAGGTCAAGAAATTATGACACACTTCTGAAGAAAAAATGATTTGTGTAATCTGGTTGGTACTCTTACAGTTGCATAAATGATTTTTGCATGCCTACACATCATGGTGCATGGTCTAGCACTGTAAACTCAGTCCTCAGGATTACTGCCTTTGTAAACATGATGTTTTGCTCTTGCCCTAGCTTTGTTATGTCTAGTGGAATGGAGATGAAAATGATGAAATGTGACAGGTACTTATGATGAGGCTTTTATGTGGGTACTCATGGTGCAGCTTTGTTTAGTTGTGCCGAGAAGCTGGTCTAGGCCTCTGTGAATATTACATATACTTTGTTCTGATTCACTCCATTCTGTTCAAACAAGTAGAGATCATGGCTAGTGTCTTGTGAAATAACTATTGAGCTTCATTGTTTATTTCTGTTTCTTTAAGATCTATGCATAGCATCTTGTTAGTTCCCTTTTGGTGGTTTCTGTTAATTTTGCCTTGCTTTTGGTTTGATTTGGGAATTTGGGACCATGAAGATAAATACATCCGATCCCTTGGTTGACAGATGTTGCCTGGTCTTCCACCATGGCAGCTCTGTCAAGATTATCTCCCCAGGAATATGATATGTACCTTACTCATCTGAGTTGTCCCTTAGCATACAATGAAGCAGATTTTTGACCTAGGTCTGGCATGTCTGGGCCCAGTGCACGCAGGAACGAAATTTTGTTCTAATCAAAATATAGCTCCATAATTTTGTTAAGATGGATTGATTTTTTTTCTTTTATTTGTATTGTTCTGTGTGTGAAGATGACCGAGTCGCATTTTCAAATTTCACATGAAGCAATATAAGGTGAACGGTAAATAAAATATCTTACTCCCTTAAACATAAATAAATAAATGAAGATCGTACAAAATACAAGAAAATAGGCAATTTGCGTAGGCATAATTTGTGGAATATTATGATGTGAGGACTGAACCAAATAGTTCCTTTGAAATGAAATATGAAAACATATGTGATCTCTACTTACAAAGTACCAAACAGAATGGCAGAAATACTGCACTTTCTTTTGCAAGGCAGGGAGTTCCTTTCATTTTTAGACAGATACATCATATATGTTTGATATTTGCTGGAACATGATATATCATATATCTATGATATTTGCTGGAATTTT
>NC_041386.1:672175280-672212717 GCF_002162155.2 Triticum dicoccoides | reverse complement strand
AGGGGAAGGGGATCTAGGGCGAGGGAGAGGGCGAGGGAGAGGGAAGGCGAGGAGAGGGCGAGGGAGGGAGAGGGCGAGGGCGATGGCGAGGGGGAGGGTCAGGGCAGCGGCGGCGGCGGCGGTGGATCGAGAGGGAGAGGGAACTGGCGAGGGGGAGAGGGAAAGGGGGGATCGGGCGAAGGGGGAGAGGGAAGGGGGATCGGGCGAAGGGGCACAATACTAATGGCGCACCTCACCGTGGTGCGCCATTAGCATGTCCATACTAATGGCGCACCTCACCGTGGTGCGCCATTAGTATTTTTTTATTTCAACTCGAGCCAACAGGTTATGTACCACTAGAACTGATCCACATCAAGTCCCCTCTACTAGCTCGACTGGTCAGCAGCCAGTTCTCACACCAGGAGGTCCTGGGTTCGACTCCCAGGCTCCACAATTTTTTTTAGCATTTAAAAAGCTGTTTCATACTTATTTGTGTTTAAATATGTTCAAACTTGTTTAAATAATAACAGTAATATTTTTTATAAGACAGTAGCATTTAAAAAGCTGTTTGATACTTATTTTTTTTATAAGACGGTGCGCGGGGTGCGGGGGGTCGGCGGCGGTGTTGAGCAGGGTACCAAGCAGACTCTCGCACACGTTCTTCGTGATATGCATGACATCAAGGCTGTGAGGCACACGGTGGATCTTCCAGTACGGCAAGTCCCAGAAAACAGACCTCGTTTTCCATACCTTCAGCAGCGGCTCTGGCGCCTTTCGCTTCTTTCCCGGCTCTGGCGCCTTTTGCTTCTTTCCCGGCAGTGGGCAGTCTTTCCAATTTTTCAACAGCTTGTCTATTTCCTCGCCGCTCCTCGTACACGGGCGTTTTCGGGGTTCGGTTTCACCATCGAACAGATCCTTGCGTTTCCTCCACGGGTCATCGTCGCGAAGCCACCTTCGATGTCCCATGAACACGGTTTTCGAAGACCCTGGATCTCTATCTAGCTGGCGATACGTTGTGTCATCCATGCACCTTACGCGTCCAGAAAATCCGTGGACTACCTGCCCCGCAAGATATCCGTAACCGAGATAGTCGTGCACCGTCGTGAGCAGTGCGGCTCTCATAGGGAAATATTCTTTCTCTGCGGCGTCCCACGTATTGGCTGGCGTTTTCCACAGCGTGTCAAGCTCCTCTTTCAGCAGCCCCAGATACAGATTGATGTTGTTCCCTGGTTGTTTCGGCCCTTCAATTAGCATACTCATGTGAATGTACTTCCTCTTCATGCACAACCAGGGGGGAAGGTTGTATATCCACACAAACACAGGCCAGGTGCTATGTGTGCTTCTCTGGCTGCCAAACGGATTGACTTCATCGGTGCTCGCGCCCAGCACGATGTTCCTTGGATCGTTCCCAAATTCTGGGTATTCGAAGTTCAATGCTTGCCACTGGCTCGCATCCTTAGGGTGACTCAGCATCTTGTCTTTTTTATCTATCTCCGGATCATTTGCGTCATCTTCTCACTTCTTCTCCTCCCTATCCGCGTGCCAACGCAGGAGCTTTGCTACCTTAGGATCCGCGAAGTACCGCTGCAGACGAGGAGTGATCGGAAAGTACCACACCACTTTTCGAGGAGCTTTCTTCCTCTTCTTGTATCGAGTGACACCGCACACCGGACATATTGTAGACTCCGCGTGCTCGTCCCGATAAATGATGCAATTGTTCATGCACACATGGTATTTCACGTGCGGTAAATCCAGAGGACACACGATTTTCTTCGCCTCCTCCAAACTGGTCGGGCACTTGTTCCCCTTGGGAAGACGTTCGTGCCAGAATGACATGTTCTCGTCGAAGCATGCGTCGGTCATTTTGTGTTTTACCTTCATCTCCAGAGCCATGAGCGTTACTTTCAGGCGGGTATCCTCGGGCCTGCATCCTTCATACAACGGAGTAACTGCGTCTAACTCAAGTTGATCCATCTTGGCTTTCTCTCGGGCGGCAGCTCTTGCGTTATCCGTCTGCTTGAGAAGCAGCTCTTGAATATGAGGGTCCTGCACCCAGCCCATCGATGGTCCAACGTCGTCTGCTCCGCCAGCATCATCATCATGTCCTGCATCTTCTACATGATGACTGTGTACAGCATCACCATCGTGATCATCTCCTGGGGATTCTTCGTCTTCTCACCCCCCCGAGCCGCGGTGGTTGTCTTGCTGCCCTTCCTCATTTCTTGCTTGGCCCCCATGGACGACTTCGTTGTCATCTTCATCACCTTGCCACCGATAGCCATCCATGAAACCACGCAAGAGCAGGTGGTCCCGCACCTGCCCGGAATCCGGGTCCGCAATAAGGCTATTCAGCTTGCATCTTCGACACGGACATCTTATCTCCGTCTCGTTCTTTTGAAGCATCTCGGCCTTCGCGGACCTCAAAAACCTATTCACGATGCCTTCGGTCATCGTGCGGACCATGGTCGCCTGCGGGGTAGAGCAAAACGATATTTTAGAACCAAGAAAAAATTTGGCATGACTTTCCCTAAAAATAGGACCAAAAAGAATGCTTAATGCCAAAATTCTCGCCGAAACGGAAATGAATCAACATTCCGGCAAAATATTGGCAACTATCGCATTTCAAATACTGGTACACCTCCAAACACAAACACATATGCAACACCACAAACATATGCAACACCACGAACATACATAGATCTAGCTAGGCCATAAAAAGGGCATGTGCACATTGTTTGTAGGGAGAACAACATAAATATAGCTTCCCCCCCTTACTTACCTAGCAAAACAAGGTAACTTAACCACTTAATTTGAATGAATCTATGGTGGAAATGAGGTGAAAAAGAGGAGGCACCGAGACAAGGAGGAGGCGGTGGAGAGAATGAAGTGGGGAGAAAGAGAGTGTGGGAGGAGAGGCTGTCCAAAATATCTTGTTGTTGCCCACTTACTAATGGCGCACCAGCAACAAATGCGCCATTAGTAATCCAGGTTACTAATGGCGCATCCCCTGGCGGTGCGCCATTAGAACTTTTGCAAAAAAAGGAATAAAAGCAATAATAAAAAAATAACATTAGTGGCGCACCTTCTGGATGGTGCGCCATTACTAGTTACAACTAGTAATGGCGCACCACCAGGGGATGCACCATTAGTATGTTTGGACAAGCGCACTAGTTCAAAAAAAAATTGGTACTAATGGCGCACCGTGGTCAGGGTGCGCCATTAGTAGTTTCAACACTAATGGCGCATCAGAGGGTGGTGCGCCATTAGTATATACTAATGGCGCACCACTTGTCTGGTGCGCCATTAGTGTCATTTCCATCTATAGTCCTTTTCCTAGTAGTGTTGGCTACCCAAGTGCTTCGTTCTTTTTTCTTTCCATGTTGTTTCACATGATTCACTAAGTTGATCTAACTGTTTGGGTATGCCTTCTTGTTTGCAAACAGATAATTCCTAGAGCAACGAGGGAGTCGTTCAACAATCCGGCGACCGCGGCCAAGTTTCTCTTACCATGCGCAGCCTTGGTGTGAATGAACCTGCTCAATATACCGTAAGTACAAAGGATGGTCCCATGATGATTGATGCTAAAGGATGGTCAAGGTTCAAATCTAAAGCATATCTTGCGGTAGGGGATGATGTCAAAATCGAACTTTCTCGGCAAGGAGAGCTGGTCCAAATCAACTTTGAAATTCTTCAGTAGCATCACGCAACTGCCGAACTGATCTATCCTCCGAGAGATTTTGATGTAATAATCTGGCATGGTGAAACAAGTGTCCTGTGTGTATAAGTAGTATGACAGTATTATTTATCACATGGTATATCGTTGATAGAATTGCAACTCTGATTGCTGGTTAGGAACTGTCGTTCGATTTCATTCCAACAACTGTCGTGCTTTATTCAATTTTGTGTATTCGCCTTGCGACAGCATCTAAAACCAGCGCAGTATCGATCGCTTGCAATATGAAAAGCGCTGAGGTAGAACACATGGGCCCCCAAACATGCAGGGTCGGCCTGCGGCCCAAAGTCTAGAACCGTGAGCCTATCTGAGTATTATATTCTCAGCTGAACCCCCATAAAAAAGCTGAACCCCCATAATGCCCGTGTGTTGCAGAGGGAGTATATTTCTCGGCAAGGTGAGCCTGTGATATGAAAGATTTGTATATTTCTTTACAGAGGGAGTATCTCTCTGTCAAAAAATATATTTATGTGTAACTAGTTACTCCTGTCTTTCTACTTCCTTTCGCTAATATGTGGGGCAACCGGCAATGGGGTCGACGTGCCATATGCACAAATTAGAGTGCACAACTTCACATAGACACACCCCGGTCGTAGCGCCGCAGTAATGCCCAAGAGCCGTCAAATCACAAACCCCCCTTTCCAGCTTTAGTAGTAAGCTGGACGGACGAAGCGGCAATACTTCACTGGGCCTAAATCCCCTTCTCCCTCGTCTGCTTGTTCAGAGAAAACCCCCGCTCGGTGATTGCATAGGGTTTTATCATGGAGAACCAGGTACGAATTCTTCATCCATCCCCGATAAATCCAAGTCCCTTGGTCGCAGGTAATCCTAGGATGGCAGCCGCCACCGTTGATGCATTTTTCTTCATACTGAATCTAGTGTGTTTCAGTTGCAGTGCCCAAAGTGCAAGTACCCTACAGATTTATGCGCCCTTGGCGAGACGCCACACTTGTTCCTTCTCATCCTACCACAGCATTTTGAAACACGCACAGTATGTTCCTAGAATCCTCTTCTCTATCCGGGAGGGTGGGTTTTTTTGAACATGATGTGTTCTCATATTATTTTTCCTGCAATGTATTATTTGCTCTGCCAGAACACATGTACTCAAGATGCTCAGCCTTGCCATAACTGAATGCACTAGTTTAATGGTCACAGTGAAGACAATCCATGGATATTACTTCCGAGTTGGGTTCATGAACCAAGAAGATCGCTGCTTTTTTTATGGCCGAACTTGGATAAACTTTCTCAAGTGTTACGGACTGAAAGTTGGTGCACGAATGATGATGGAAATAGCAGAACCTGGTCTCATCTTAACTGCGATCTTCCACCCCGACATCGTTCCAATTGTTCATCCTTGTTAGTTTTGTATCTGGTTCTTGCTTTTTGCCTCGATTACTTCTTAATCCACCTATTCTGTCTAATTAATCGCAATTTAACTTTAGAAGTAGCAACGAATCTCTCACGAAGATGCTACTTCTAACTAATATTTTCTTATAATTGGTGGCACGTGTAGGTTTTTTCAGAGTTAAGCAGTCTGCTCGTTTGTTACTCTGTAATAACATGACTGTTACTAATGGCACTGAAGTTGACTGGATCGACATCCACAAGTTCCTACACTTTATTGATCGTCTTGAGGTCCTTGTGGGGCGTTTCAATGGTGGAAGGCCACGTGGGATATGTGTGCCACTGCTACACTCGTTGAACAGGTCCAACTGTGTCGAGAAACTTATGGTACGAGTTGTTTTCTGTTATATATGTTGTTCATAAACTATTGCTTATACACAGTTTTACAGCTGTGATCTTCTTGAAACAGGAACTGCCGAGTTCTATTGTTCCTATACAGATGCCTGACCATGGTCGGGTCAGACTTGCGCTTGGTCACAACAATGTTTATGTCGACCTACTCAATTCCCCTTGGAGGTGAAAAGATACTTATTCGTGGGTGGTCTCAAATAATGAAGGCACGTCCATCTTGGAGAATAGGACAGAAGATTGTGTTCATGCTTTTCCATGGCTCTAAAGCGAATATCCTGTTTATTGACAACGTTGCGAGATGAAGCCGCTTTCAGATGGTTGTGGATGCGTGGGGTGGCGCCTGGACCTTGTCCTGGGGCTTGGCGGCCTCACCCTTGGTTAACTGTAGGCAAAGTAGCATTGTTCGAGGCGTGCTTTATACGGTTGAACCTGTATAAGTACTCATACTGCTTTCAGCTTTGGTTGTTAAGTGCCCCTGCTGGTTTCAGTTAAGGTTGTTAAGTACTCCTATTGCTTTTACAGCCTGGCGTGTTTCTTCAGTCCTGTCTTCCTCCAGCCGACAAAACCAAACCAGCGCTGGCGGGGCCACCTGCTTCCGCCTCCCATGGCTGGCTGCGCCTCAGCGCACGCATCGCCGCCCCACCGTCTCCTAAATTGTTAACGCGGACATCCTCCACGCGCTTTGGTGCGCTCGCCATGGCGCCGCCCTCTTGCGTTATCAACATGGTCAACAAACAACAGGAATCGACAGAAGTACGTGGAGAGGATCACAATAGAGGCCCACCACGTCAGCGTATGAAAAAATAAAATGCTTCCTCCTAGTGTTTTCCTGACATCTGGGACCCACGACATTGTGAGCGTATATAGTCAATAGACAAGAGAACAGCACAAGATCGGCTGACACCTGGGACGTAGCTACTCGAGCAGCATTTTTTTGTTTGGTATTGTTGAGACGGGGCAGGGTTTGAACTGGGCTGCGGCCCGTCTAGCCCAGGCTTATATTTTATGTTCACCATGTGACCAGCCCAGCTATTTTTTCTTTGTGAAAATGAGCCCAGTTTATTTTTTCTGAAGAATACCCAGTCCAGGCCTACTTATTTTTCTACACCCTGATGGGTTGCAACTCTTTCAAGACACCTGCAAATCTTGAAAGTAATATGAAATGGGTTGTAAATATAAAAACAGATGACAAATTGGCAATTACTTTATAATTTCTGATTTTTTTCACATTTTCAGATTCCTATTTCACTGGGCATTAACCTAATTTAAATATATCTTCAAAGTACTTTAAATCTGGCTTGCATTTCGGTATTAAAAATAGTTTGGAACCCACAAAAATATGCGAAATTGGCCCTGGCCAACCAAAAAAACGACTACAATAAATTGCATAAGAAGTTGCCATGAGCTATATATAAATTATTAAAAAAAAGAGGGAGTGGTCTGACTTGTGGGCCTGTTTAGTTGACGCGTATGCAAGATTTTTTTTAGTTATTATATACTACGTCAACAAACGATTCTAGCAGACGTAACCGTTGGATGTCAATCCAACGGCCGTTGTGTTTCTTCAATCTCTGATCTTCTTGCTCCAGCCGCCAAAGCGGCGCCGGCGGGGCCGCCTCCCGCCTCCCGTGGCCGGCTGTGCTGCCGCGCAGGCCTCAGCGCCCCCTACTACTCCCACCGCTGGCCAGGGCATCCCTCTACTCACCCACACCCCCTGTTATTCTGCGGCGACGGCAGCCTCACACCGCAGCCGAACCGGTGAACCCTCGTACTCCTCTCCGCGCGGGCTTCCACTGTCGCGTCTTCCCCGGCTCCGCGTCGTCCCCTTCCTAGGCCTCGCCGTCGTCCACCGCCGTGGTGCTCTCGACACGGCGTGGTCAATGTGGTCAACGTCCGACTTCCATCGAAAGAGTACTGTACGTGGAGAGGCTGACAGTTGGGTCCACGGTAGCCGCAAGGAAGTGCCTCCTTATTACGCGGAAAATAATTATTCCTCCAGCTGACAGCAGGGACCCACCGGATGTGCCACCAGTATTTTGTGAAAAAAACATTTCCCCCTGACTGCTGGGACCCACACGACGGGCCACCATATTTCGCAAAAAAAACGTTCCCCCCGCTGTCAGCTCGGACCCACCGGAAGTGCCTCCTTATTACGCACAAAAAAATGAATACCCCCTGCTAGCTGGGACCAACCTTGGTGGGAGGCTGACTTGTGGGCCTACTAAGTTGACTGGGACGGAGGCCTTTGTCAACTTTAGTCAATATATGAACGATTCTAGCTCCAGTGACCGTACGATGTCCATCCAACGGCCGTAGTGCTTCTTCAACCTCTGGTATTCTAGCTCCAGCCGCCCAAAGCAGCGCCGGTCGTGCCGCCTGCTCCTGCCGCCCGTGGCCGGTTGTGATGCCGCAGAGGCCTCACCGCCCCCTACTACTCCCACCGCTGGCCAGGCCATCCCTCTACGCACCCACACCCCCAGTTATTCTGCAGCGACGGCAGCCTCACACCGCAGCCGAACGAGTGAACCCTCATACTCCTCTACGCGTCGGCATCCACTGCTGCGTCTTCCCCGGCTCCGCGTCGTCCCTTTCCTAGGCCTCGCCGTCGTCCATCGCCCTGGTGCTCTTGGCGCGGCGTGGTCAACGTGGTCAACGTGGTCAAGGAACGACTTCCATCGAATGTGGACTGTACGTGTAGAGGCTGACAGCTGGGTCCACGGCCGCAGAAAGGAAGTGCCTCCTTATTACGTGGAAAATAATGATTCCTCCACCTGACAGCTGTGACCCACCGGACGGGACACTGTATTTCGTGAAAAAAATGTTTCCCCCTGACTGCTGGGACCCACCAGCGACACCTTCGCACGCAAGGAAGTGCGTCCGGGCAAAAAGAAACGATTCGCCCCCCTGACTGCTGGGACCCACAAGCTACATCTTTGCACTCAAGGAAGTGCGTCCGGGCAAAAAAATGATTCGCCCCCCTGACTGCTGGGACCTACCAGCTCATATTCGCAGGCAAGGAAGTGCCTGACAGTCGGGACCCACCTGGTCGAAGCGTACGTAGCGCTGTCATTCTGGTCGCGAACGTGTACGTACATACTGGTCATGTAGAGGCGCGCACGTGTCGTAGTAGAGGCGCACACATAGCATGTACATGTACGTACAGCGGCGAGGGTGCAAGAAAGAAAATACGGCCACGTACGTACATACGGGCAGGGTCTCGAACGCCTACTCGCGCATACGTACATGGCTAGGTCGGAACGGAGAAACAGCGTCGTCGTCGTGCTCATGGGGAGCCAACCGGCTTGGTCGGAACGGAATGCGTGGTTGTGTTCATCAGGAGGGCTTGGACGAAACAGGCGATAGAAACGAGGCCTGGCATACCGCACAATGGAGGAAACTGACCTCCTACATTCGGAACGGGGTCCTGTTGATCGGGAGGGGTGTGGCGTACCGCAAAACGGAGGAAACAGACCTCTTACGGTCGAAACGGGGGTCCTGTTGATCGGGAGGGGTGTGGCGTACCGCAAAACGGAGGAAACGGACCTCCTACGGTCGAAACGGGGGTCCTGTTGATTGGGAGGGGTGTGGCGTACCGCAAAACGGACGAAACGGACTTGTGTTGGAGCGCTACGGTCGAAACGGGGGTCTTGTTCATCGGGAGGGGTGTGGCGTACCGCAAAACGGGACTCCACGGGATACTGTTCATCTCCACCGTCGACCTCCTCCAGCCTCCACGGGCTCCTATTCATCCAGCCTGCACCGCGCTACTCCACCGGCTACTGTTCAACCACCCCTCCACTGTCTACTGTTCATCCAGCCCTCCACACCACGGGGTCCTGTTCAACCACCCCTCCACGGCCACCCCTCCATCGTCTACTGTTCATCCAGCCCTCCACACCACGGGGTCCTGTTCATCCAGAGGCAATGCCACTGCTCACTATTCATCCAACCCCTCCCCCCGACCGCAACGCTCACTGTTCATCCAATCGATCGGCTTCAGTTAGCAGCAATAGCGAAGGAATCGCTCCATCGGGTTCAGTTAATAGCCATCGATCGATCGCTCGGGTTCAGTAACGCGTAGCCTGCAGTGCAATCGCTCGGGTTCAGTTACAGCCCAACGCCTCGCTCGGGTTCAGTTAGAGCTAATGCCTCGCACGTGTACGAGAGAAACGCGCATCGCTCGGCCCCCGACCTCCCACCATAACCGGCAACTCCCTGAAATTTTCCTCCCCCTCTCTTCTACCATGGTTTTTTCCGTCATGGACGGCCCAAAGAATGTCATGCAGCTGCGTCTCCGGCCCGCCCAGGACGAAAAGCCCATTTTCTGTCATGATTTTTTGTCATAGAAGTAGGAGCCCACCACATCTATGATGATACCGGGTTTTGTCACAATTATCGTCATAGAAGTGTCATATGTATGACAGAAAAAAATTCGTTCGGCCCAAAATGTCCCGGATGTGTCTTTTTTTTGTAGTGTGTGCCTCAAAGTAGCACCAGAGAGTCTCATATGTTGTCACTTTCATATACTAGTGGGAATTTTCATTATAGTACTTGGCTTGTATATTCCAATGATGGGCTTTCTCAAATGCCCTACGTCTTCATGAGCAAGCAAGTTGGATGCACACCCACTTAGTTTCTTTTTGAGCTTTCATACACTTATAGCTCTAGTGCATCCGTTGCATGGCAATCCCTACTCACTCACATTGATATCTATTGATGGGCATCTCCATAGCCCTTTGATACGCCTAGTTGATGAGAGACTATCTCCCTCTTTTTGTCTTTCCACACCCACCATTCTATTCCACCCATAGTGCTATGTCCATGGCTCTGCTCATGTATTGCGTGAAAGTTGAAAAGGTTTGAGAATACTAAAGTATGAAACAATTGCTTGGCTGAAACCGGGGTTGTGCATGATTTAAATATTTTGTGTGATGAAGATAGAGCATAGCCAGACTATATGATTTTGTAGGGATACTTTCTTTGGCCATGTTATTTTGAGAAGACATGATTGCTTTGTTAGTATGCTTGAAGTATTATTGTTTTTCTGTTAATATTAAACTTTTGTCTTGAATCTTATGGATCTGAATATTCTTGCCACAATAAAGAAGATTACATTGATAAATATGTTAGGTAGCATTCCACATCAAAAATTCTGTTTTTATCATTTACCTACTCGAGGACGAGCAGGAATTAAGCATGGGGATGCTGATACGTCTCCAACGTATCTATAATTTTTGATGTATTCATACCATGTTTATAATATTTTTACATGCTTTTGGTATGATTTGATTAGAACTAACCCGAATTGACGTTGTTTTCAGCAGAATTACCGTGGTATTGTTTTTGTGCAGAAATCAAAGTTCTCGGAATGCGCTAAAAATCAACGAAGATTTTTTCTGGAAAATATAAAAAATACGGGAACAAAAAGTTACCGGAGAGGAGTCCCGTGAGGCCAACGAGGGTGGAGGGAGCCCCCCCTAGGGCGCGCCCCTATGCCTTGTGGACACCCTATGGGTTCTCCTGACTTGTTCTCGACGCCAAACCCTTCTATAAATACAGAAACCCCCGAAACATAACCTAGATCGGGAGTTCCGCCGCCGCAAGCCTTTGTAGCCACCAAAAACCTCTTGGGAGCCCGTTCCGGCACCCTGCCGGAGTGGGAATCCATCACCAGTGGCCATCTTCATCATCCCGGTGCTCTCCATGACGTGCAGGGAGTAGTTCACCATCGGGGCTGAGGGTATGTACCAGTAGCTATGTGTTTGATCTCTTTCTCTCTCTCGTGTTCTTGATATGGCACGATCTTGATGTACCGCGAGCATTGCTATTATAGTTGGATCTTATGATGTTTCTTCCCCTCTACTCTCTTGTAATGGATCGAGTTTTCCCTTTGAAGTTATCTTATCGGATTGTGTCTTTAAGGATTTGAGAACACTTGATGTATGTCTTGCATGTGCTTATCTGTGGTGATAATGGGATATTCACGTGATCTACTTGATATATGTTTTGCTGATCAACTTGCTGGTTCAGTGACCTTGTGAACTTATGCATAGGGGTTGGCACACGTTTTCGTCTTGACTCTCCGGTAGAAACTTTGGGGCACTCTTTGAACTTCTTTGTGTTGGTTTGAATAGATGAATCTGAGATTGTGTGATGCATATCGTATAATCATACCCGCGGATACTTGAGATGACATTGAAGGATCTAGGTGATATTAGGGTTTTGGTTGATTTGTGTCGTAAGGTGTTATTTTATTACAAACTCTAGGGCTGTTTGTGACACTTATAGGAATAGCCCAATGGATTGATCGGAAAGAATAACTTTGAGGTGGTTTCGTACCCTACAATAATCTCTTCGTTTGTTCTCCACTATTAGTGACTTTGGAGTGACTCTTTGTTGCACGTTGAGGGATTGTTATATGATCTAATTATGTTATTATTGTTGAGAGAACTTGCACTAGTGAAATTATAAACCCTAGGCCTTGTTTCGAAGCATTGCATTACCGTTTGTGCTCATTTTTATCATTAGTTATCTTGCTGTTTTTATATATTCAGATTAGAAAAACCTATATCTACCATCCATATTGCACTTGTATCACCATCTCTTCGCCGAACTAGTGCACCTATACAATTTACCATTGTATTGGGTTTGTTGGGGACACAAGAGACTCTTTGTTATTTGGTTGCAGGGTTGTTTGAGAGAGACCATCTTCATTCTACGCCTCCCACGGATTGATAAACCTTACGCCATTCACTTGAGGGAAATTTTGCTACTGTCCTACAAACCTCTGCACTTTGAGGCCCAACAACATCTATAAGAAGAAGGTTGTGTAGTAGACATAAGCCCCCGGAAGCAGTGGACTTGTGTAAATGAGATTGTATTCCTCTTGCTCATTGATTAATACAAGTCTTTCCCACAAAAAAGTAGCTAGTATATGTAGAACAAAACTTGTACCTCCGTTGGTAGGCGGTGTTGTTGTCCTGATGTAGACGTTGTCGGACTCTTGGTCGACGTCGACCCCGTTGAGGAACTTGAAGGGCATGACAGCGGCCACCATCGCAACCACCTCCTCCAGTTGTCGCGCCGCCCAACCCTCATCAGCACCAGGTACACGTCGAACGTCGCCACGACACGTCCCCTCCGCCTCCACCAACTTCTTCTTTGTCGTGCACTCCACCACCATCCTACACCCACCCATACATGGCGGTACCACACGTGTTCATTTAGCTTAAGGTCTTTCTTTTAGTTCACTGCCCTATACATAGAAAGAAGTGCCTTTTCACAGGTATCAACATTCTATCCAGAATCAGTAATGATAATTGTTGTATTGTGAACCAGCCCCGTCAGACACTACGCACCTCCAAATTCAATATGATTTTTCAATCATTTCATTTATACGACCTACAAATAAGGTAAGATCTTGGCTCGCCCTACAAAAATGTGTGCATGAGGGTTCGTCGATCACTCAATTATGCTGGTAGTTGTGAGAAAATTAGGTCCAGCCGGGCTTGCGGTGGTTGCCCTTCCCACGGCCGCCAGTGTATGGGCAACTGCTGCGATGGGTAAAGGCAAGATTCTCCGGACCGAACGCCGGCCGGCCCAACCGCACCGGCACGTGCCGGTCTAGATGGACCTCATCTTCTGGTTGACGGCCATTAGAGTTGGACATATGAGGAAGGCGAGGGAAAGGAAGGACGTGGGCAAGGTAACAGAACGACAATGCCTGGCCGCTGTCATATCCATCAATTTGGGAATCAGCAAGCCAATGACATATGCTTTCTTATGGAAGCTGGCAGTGCTTACTCGAGCTTTGTGGTAGGCATGTTCTTTTAAAACTGTCACCGGGAAGGAAAAGCTCCCCACCTGAATATATTTCAAGAAAATTGTTTTTTACATGAGAGCTTTAGGAGATATGAGAGGATAGGTAATCAGGCCACAAGCCGGTATGATCCCTAATAGTTCCAAGCCTCAACCGATGAGATCAAACTGTGAGGTCAGAAATAATATTAGAAATTACAACGCTTGGCGTAACATCAATATTCCTGAAGATTTTGGAGTTCCTAGCATCCCAAATCTTCCAATGGAACAGGAGGATGATGAAAGACCAAATTGTCGCCAGCTGTCCATGTATCGAGGGTGCAGTCCAGATGGCGGCAATAGGTGATGAAGTGGGTTGAAACCCAATAGAAGACCAAATAGCTCCTGAAGCCGGGCAGCCAAAAGACAGGTGGCTACGTTCCCCCACAGCTCCAGAGCAGCGAGCACACGTCGGTGAGTCTAGAAGGGTTTTCTTGTGAAGGTTTGCACGCGTGATTAGCTTGTCGAGGTAGAACACCCAACCGAATACACGAACACGACTGGGTACCCATGAAGACCATATAAAATCAATGCATGGGTCCGAGATGTGAGAACCCAATGCCTCGTAAGTACCCTTGGTGGTGAAGGGGGCACCATTCAGCAGCGTGTAAGAATCTGGTCCCTGCACAAGTGATACATTCTCCAACAATAGTCTCAAGGAAGGAAGCTCACATGTAGCGATTAAGGTTAGCCTACGCAAGCCTAGATCGATCCCCATTATCATAATCATATGCACTAGAGTTGTAGGTTTTGTATGGTGGGAAAAGAGAGCGGGGAAATTTGTACAAAGAGGCTCTGGAAATATTCATCTATCTAACCAGAAAAAGGTGGATGTGCCATCACCGATCATCACCTATGAAATATCATGAAGAGTATTTGGATGTTTGAAGATGGCCTTGCCAAGAAAAAGGATTTTTTTCCTAGACCTATGTGCAGAGGGGAATGGCACATAATCTAGTCTTTCAAAGGCAAGTTTTTATAGTGGAGGGATTTGTTAGCAGATTTTAACATAAGGCAAAAAAATTGTGCTTGTAAGTTTTTGGTAGGCATGTACTCCCTCTATACGGAAATATTTGTAGTTGGGGGAAACTAGTACAATTTCCCCCAACTACAAATATTTCGGTACATATGGAGTAGTAAGGATAAGCTGGATGTTGGGAGTTGCCTTTCAAGTCACCTCAATCAAGATCACCTTGCCAAGTCCATTTCATGGCAATCATTGCACTCATTGTCCTTGTTCTCACAGTCCTTCCCACCTAGGGTTGATCTCTGTCACTCTCTGCTACTTTATTTGCTACAACTACAATGCTACTCACACATTGGTTAGTTGTGTAGTCTCCATATTCTTGCATGTGCATACAGTTCACACTAGGTGATGAATAAATACAGGTAAAAAGAGAAAGGAAAACAAATGTGAACCCTTAGAGCAACCCTAGCAGAGTCATCATAATATCAATCATCATACCATGTAGATTGTTAATGTGATGCATAAACTCAGAATCTCTTTGTTCCTCCGCTCAACATTTGAAGTTTTGAACAATGAACATGGATTTCAACATATATAGATTATAACTAGAATTTGAACATGTATTACAACTAAGATTTAAACAACCATTTAAAACTATGATTCTCAATTATGGGCTCTTCATCCATTTGGAAGTGACCTCGCATGCGGGGGAGGCTTTGACCACCACAACTTGTGCGGCTACGCGGTCAATGAACGCATGTGCGCCCTGGATGCGGGATAAGGAGACAATTTTGAAGGCCGACTTGAGCGCGACATCCATTTCTGTGGAGGCGGACATCGAGATGTGGTCAAAGAATTCGAGGGTGATAGGGGGAGGCATGGCTGACGGTTGCTTCAGCCTTACAGCAAGCATCCTCATCTACCCACTAGGACTAGTTCCGCGACACCTCACAGAACTCTCCTGGGTCGCTCCTCTTCGGTCTTGCCGGGGAAAGGTTTGCAAGAAGGACGTGACCGTTACATGGTCGATGGGGGATGAATGTGGCAGTGACTATGAAGGGTGGACATAGGGGCAGTGTGGCACAAAGGGGCGGTAGGGGTTTATATATCCGTGAATGGGAGTGCTCCTGCGAGGAATGGGGCGGGTTATGTGTGCGCATGGGAAACGGGTGCGAAACACGGTGGTGGACATTTATTGGTGCTCTTCCCAGTGGAAAAGTGGTTGCACCATTGGCATGGGTGAATGTGGCAGTCATACGAACGACATCGTTATTGACCGGGCTATAGGCAGTGGGAATAGTCCGGGTTGCAGCCAAGGACCATCACTTCTCTCTTGTCGAAGTTAATGGTGAGTCCGGACATCTGCTGGAAACACAGAAGGAGGAACTTCAGGTTTGCGATGTCGGACGCGGAGCCTTCTACCATGATAATGGTGTCATCCGCATACTGGAGGAGGGAGACCCCTCCTCCGCCTACAAGGTGGGGGACAACACCCCGAATGTGACCGCAAGCTTTGGCCTTATCCAGGATGACCGCAAGGGCATCGACCACCATGTTAAAGAGGAACGGGGAGAACGGGTCACCCTGGCGAACCCCACATAAGGTGGGGAAGTAGGGCCCGATCTCGCCGTTAATATTGACCGCCGTCCGGCCGCAGGTGACAAGTTGCATAACCCGGGTCCCCCAGCGGTCGTCGAAGCCCTTCCGGAGCAATACTTCCCGAAGGAAGGGCCAGTGGACCGTGTCGTAGGCCTTGTGGAAATCGAGCTTAAGGAACACAGCGCGGTGGTGATTGGCTCGAACTTCGTGGAGGACTTCATGGAAGACCAAGACCCCATCCAAAATGAATCGGCCTTGGATGAAGGCGTACTGGTTGGGGTGGGTAATAGAGTCCGCAAGAAGGGTCACCCTATTGGTTTATCCCTTGGCCAGGATCCTGAAGGTCACGTTAATCACGGTGATCGGACGGAACTGGCGGATGTCCGAGGCCCCAGGAACTTTAGGGATGTGGGTAATGATCCCATAGTTCAGGCGCCCCAGGTCCATGGTCCCAAAGAAGAACTCGTCGAAGAGGGCCATGACCTCCGGTTTAATGGTCTGCCAGAATGTTTTAAAAAACAATACCGGCAATCCATCCGGGCCCGGGGCCGAGGAGGGGTTCATTCCTTTGATCGCCGCAAGGACCTCCTCCTCCGAGAAAGGTGCCACTAGAGCGTCATTGGCCTCGGCGGAAACAAGCTGGTCACCCGACCAGGTATCGGGGGCCAGCGCAGCCCCACCCCGAGGTGTGGGGGTGAAAAGGGCTTTATAGAAGCCATCTACGTGCGCGCGGATGTCTGAGGGTCGAACAAGCTGAGTATCCCCCGCCCACAGGGTGTGAATGGAGTTGCGGCGCCGCCGGCCGTTGACAATCGCCTGGAAGTAGGCCGTGTTGGCGTCGCCCTGAAGCACCCAACGTTGGGTGCCGCGCAACCGCCAGTAGGCCCCCTCGTCAGAGTAGATGACCGAGAGCTGGTCCTCGAGATCATATCTGAACATCCACTCATCTGGGGTGATCCCGGACAGGTCAGCACGGGCGTCCAGGGCCTGGATGGCGCTTAAGAAGGCCTTCTTGTGAACATGAATATCCCGGCCGAGGTTCGCGCAACTGCCGCCTGGGCACCTTCCCCACCACCTACTTAGGGGTGCCCATTAGTGACTCCAGACTCACCTCGCGGATCTTCGCCCGACGGTAACTAGGATGCAGCGCAGGGTTGAACCCTGGAGGGGTCGCTGGCTGTCGAAAGCCGCCAGGGTGATCCTTATCAACTCCTCGCTTGCTAGCCTCCTCTGGTTCCTCATGAGCTTCTACTGTCCTCATGAGACCCTCCACCAGGAGGTGGACAAATATCAGTCGAGGTTCTTCTCGGCTGGCGAGGGCGACAAACAGAAGTATCATATGGTGAGCTGGCCCGACATTTGCAAACCCAAAGACCGGGGGGTCTTGGGATCCTTTCTTCTCGACGCATGAACATTGCCCTCCTGACTCGCTGGTTGTGGCGTATTGCCAATGGGGAGGGAGGCCTCTGGCTCACCATCATACGTAATAAGTACCTTCTTGGCCAACCTCTTGCCTTTTGCCAACGAACGGGCGGTTCCCAGTTCTGGCAGTCCGTGATCCAGCTTCTGCCCGTACTGCGCATCGGCACTTCTATATATGTTGGCTCCGGAGCCTCGACCATGTTTTGGTTCAACCACTAGCTAGGGGACGCCCCCCTGGCGGCGCGTTTCCCTGAGCTTTTTGCCATTGCGGCTGACCCTCGGGTCTCTGTCGAGACGGCCCTTATTGACTTAGGGCGTCTCGCCTTCCGGCGCCCCTTTGGCCCCCCTGAGGTGACCGCCTGGGACTCCCTCCTCCAGGACATCGCGCTTCTGCCTATGGATGTGGCGGAGGACCGGGATGTTCTGTCCTGGCACCTCGAGCCCTCTGGACGTTTCTCCACAAAGTCCTTATACGGTGCCATTGCTACCTCGTCGGCCCCGGAGCCATTTAGCCTGATTTGGGACATCCGTCTCCCGCTGAAAATCAGGTTCTTCCTGTGGCAATGGATCTGTGGCCGGCTCCCCTCTGGTGTTGAGGTCCTCAAGCGTAACGGCCCGGGTTATGGGAGGTGCCCCATCTGTGGCACCGTTGAGGATGCTAACCACATCTTTTTCTCGTGCCACTCTGCCCAGTTCCTTTGGGCCTGCTTCCGTGAAACGGTTGGCGGACAATGGTGTAATACCAACTTCCCCGACCTGCTTGCCGAGATTAACGCCTGCCCTGCCCGCTACCACCATATCAGATGGCTGTGTGTGGGGGTTCTCGCCTGGACGCTTTGGAACATCCGTAATAAGCTTGTTATTCAGAAGGTGCGCCTTCGTTGTGCGACTGACGCAATCTTCAAATTGTGTGGCTACCTGCAGCTTTGGCGGCCGCTTAGCCGTCCCCAGGACCGGGACGTCATCACCGCCCTCCTCTCCGATCTCCGCTCGATGGCGCTCCGCGTGGCTCCCCCGCTGCCGCCTCCTCGTCCTGAGCCTGACTAGGCCGCCTGGCGACTTTGTGGACTGTGGCGTGCGTTTTTTTGGGTTTAGGGCTTGTTCTGTTGTGCCCTCAGCTGTGACCCTATCTTGCGATATTTTGTTCGTATGGACCTCCGTGTGTGTGTGCTCGTTTGTGTGTTGGATCTTGTTGGATGCTTGTTGTGTGGTTGGCTTTATAATATAAAGCGGGGCGAAAGCCTTTTTCGGTAATAGTCCGGGCTGAAAATTCCCTCGCATGTGAACGGTTGCGGATGGATGCCACTGCATCTCCGCGCCCTAGCCTCCGAATATCAAGGCTCACAGCCTCGATTTAGAGTGTGCTCCATATATTATGCATGCCGAGGGGTGTATGGTGACACTATTAGAGCAGCCTTTTTGGCCACGATCGGTGTAGGGGTGGTTATTATGCCGATCAGGGTGGTTATTATGCCGATCAGGGTCATATGGCGACTCTTTTAGAGTTGCTCTTATATGCTCGGAAAATCCAGATGGCCCTATCACTAGTACCAATTCTTGTCTCAACTCTCAATCCAAACTCCCTAACCGTGGGAGCATTTATGAACAGAATTTTCATTGGTTTAGAGCAACCCACAAGTTCTTATGCTCCCTATTCCCGGAGGAGCCGCCGTCACGGCGCAAACCCCATCTTAGGGTCGTGTGATGCAACGACGGCATGATGTGGATCGTGTTGTTGTATAAGAACGACCTCAGGCCTTCGTCTGATGGAACAAGAGTAGCAATGCTTAGTGGGTAGAGGAGAGAAGGATCTGGCTATGGCCGTAGATCTGGGCGTTTCAAGGCGCCGTTGGACTGCAATTGGCGAGGAAGATCCTCGCGGTGGTGCAGGGGTCCATCCTGATGGGGACGGCGGGAGTCTCTGGCCTCACCCCCCCTCGACCTCTTCACCATGGAGTTTAGGCGCCTGAGCGACAAGGACAAGTACTCCAACGCCCATGGGCCGACGCGGTTGGCAGCGGCAGTGCGATGATCGATGGCGGCGACGGTGGTTGGCAGTGGCAGCGTGGCGGTGGGTGGTCGGAGGCGGCGACGCGGTGGGTATGATGGTGGCACGCTAATGTGGCACTTTTACGAGAAGATTTACGGAAAGGATATCGAAGAAAAGTTGGGCTGTTTATATAGTGCACCCTTTAAAAATAATCGCGCTTACATGACTTGTTAACGCACTTTTTTTTGTCCAACTTACCCTAAACCAGATTCCTTGTATAGAAAAGAGGACTCGTTGGAGATAAGACGACGTACGCGTGCTCATCCATCTAGCATCGACCGAGCATATTATGTTAGCCCCAACAAAATTTCGCTGGGGTTTTGCCTCCGCCGCAAGAAGACGACACCACGCCGTGAGCCGGCGAGAACACCGCGGCACCGCTTGCGACGACGACGACGACGGTGCACGACGTCCCCGACGACCCGCTCGAGCTGATCTTCATGCGCCTCCCCACGTCCCTCCACCTCGTCCGCGCCGCGTGCGCGTGCAAGCACTGGCGCCGCGTCATCGCCGGCGGCGGGTTCCTCGCCCGCTTCCGCTCGCTCCACGCGCGCCGTGTCGTTGCCGGCCACTACCGCGTCGACGAGCGCAAGCACGGGTCGCGGCCCCGGGCTGCAACCCCATCTTCTCCCTCTCAACGTCGGCGGACACCGCCGGCATGTGGCCCCAGCACTTCTCGCTCTGCTTTCTCCCGGACAGCCGCGGCGGTCATGGCTGGGACCTCGCCGAAAGCCGGGACGGCGTGCTCCTCCTCACGAGGTGCCCCGGCTTCCGCAACAACGATTACCGGCCCTCACTCGTCGTCTGCGATCCCACCACGCGGTGCTGCAGCAGGGTGATCAACCACCCGTCGTTCCTCGGCAACTGGAGCTGCTTCGGGGCCTTCCTGCTCGACGGCGACGGCGGGGGCATCAGCCCGTCCAACTTCAGGATAATGGTCGCGGCGTGTGACCAGGGCACGGTCACCACCAACGTGTTCACCTCCGCCGACGACGACTGGCGGATCGGCGGGATCCCCTACGCTGCGCCGTGGGGCGGCTTCTTCTCCCTTGCGGGTAACATCAAGGACGCCATCTACTGGACAGGCAGGGACGGCGACACCGGGCGCTCGGAGGTGCTCGTCCTCGACAAGCGCACCCAGGAGTGCTCGTCCTCCCTGTTCCCGGAACAGCTGCCATACCGGTGCGACCCCCAGCTGAGGGCTGTGCGCTGCAGCGACGGCGCGGTGCGGATCGCGCTGCTGTACAGGAACGAACTTAGGACCTTCGGCCGGTGGACCAGCCTCGGCCGTGTTGACTGGGCAGAGGAGAGGAGGATCCCGCTGCAGCCAGCGATCTGGGCGCTCCAAGGTGCCGGCAAACTGCCCCTTCCGAGGAAGATCATTGCCGTGCTGGAGGGGTCCGTTGTGCTGGGGACGGCGGGAGGCTCTGGCATCATCTCCGCCGATCTCTCCACGATGAAGTTCAGGCGCATGACCGACGGCGACAAGTACTGCAACGGGCCGGCATACGAGTACCAGCTGCCATGGCCTCCCACCACCCGAGCTTGCCTAGCCTGAACAATTAATCATGGTCGACAGAGTGCAGACACGAATTTAATTTTTGAACAGTAATGCTGAAAATTCAGCTTCACAAATTACAAAGCATTATTCTGCATAAATGTATGATCAAAGGTCGAAAAATGAATATTCGGTAGCTACATTCTCATTCCATGTGGCAACTAGTGTATGTCAAGGATCGAACGACGGAACTTGGGTGTCGAACCCCTGGGAAGCCATGAACATGAGCCTCCGCGAGATCTTCCTGTACTCGTCCTCCTCCCGCTTATCCAGCAGGTAGGAGATGATGCCTTGCACCTCCGACTTGATGTGCGTGTAGAGGTCCGTCGCCGCGCGCCGGTCGGTGAGGACGTCCTGCCTCTCCCGCATCAGGATCGGCTTCCCAAACCGGTAGTAGAACCGGCCCGGGATCTTTAGGCACACGCCCGGGAAGATCACCTCGTGCTTGGCATCCCTGCAGTAGCCAAAAGACAGACGGGTTACTTAAGGACCTTGTGGGCTGTTGACCTTGGAACAAAACAGCCAGTATATAAAGTTATAAACGGAACCTGAGAAGGGAGTTATCTTAGCTAGCATGATTTCTGAGAGATAATGTACCTTAGCTTCAGATGCTTACTGTAGGCCCGCATCATCTCCCTGCCGAAAGGCATGCTCCTGATATCGTCGAACGTACAAAGAAGCTGCGGATTTTTGAATGTATATATGTGAGTACGAGTCTATTAACTAAGGGAAATGCTGATTAGTTGCTATGCAATGCATGTGTTTACAATTTTGGATCTCTGGCAGTTTGAGGGCTGTTAAATCTTGGCTATGGAAATATGGATGTTTCATCTATTCGATTCTAGTGTGAAATAGCCCCTAAAAAGACCGCAGAATGTGTTTACTCGCAAATTAAGCAAGGGAGGACTTAATCCGGAAATAACAGGTGATGGCCTACGTTCAAGAGGTCATCCTCTCCGACGACTCCAAACGGCACGATTGTGGCGTTCAACTGAGCTGCCATCCTAACAAATTCAGTCTGGTCTGGCCAGAAAATCCTGTGCTCCTCACCCTACAATCCACAAGTTTAAATATAATAAGTTTATAATAATAGCATTTACTTGCCAGAATTTCAAAGTATAAAAGCCCAATCAAATAATCAAATTGTATTGTGTACCTTGCAGTGGATTGCCTCCCTGTAACCACCTGGGTAGAGGAGCACGAACTCCCCGGCAGCCAGCAACTCGTATATGTACTTGTAGGTCATGGGCACGCCGCCCCACAGGTTGAGGAAGTCGAAGAAGTCGTGTCCCTCCGACCATGTCTTCGTCTTCTTTGGGAACAGCAGCGGGTGTGCAATGCCACGGACAACAGCCTTCTTGTGCCGCATGAACTCTGCGGCAAGAGAGATGAGCTCGATCCCCAGCAACATGTGGTTGCCTACCAGCAGCACTGGCCAGTCCTCGGGCACCCCGGCGAGTCCCCGTACCACCGTGCCGTCTTCCAACGTCGAGAACATCGCCGGGCACGTTCTGAACGTCAGGTCGCTGCATTTACCAATGCATAACATGTGGCAGTGCAATCGATGTATTCAGCATGTATCATGTAAGAATTTGCAGGGTGGTGATTTTGGTTACCTGCTAGCTTTGTCGACTTCATTTAGCTCGGTTGCGGACGGTGGGATGTAGTCGAAAACCCGATGATAGCGCCTCGAATGGCGGTAGAGACCAACACATTTGATGATGGATGAGACATGGACACCATGCTCCTGAAATTTGGGATGAATATCATTAGCATTGTCCCTTTGAGGTGTACCACTTGTTCTTTTCAGTGCACAAGATATACTGCAATCTGATTAAAGTCTGCTATAACTCACCAACAGTAAGCTGTGCCCATGCTTCTCAAAGAAGAAGATTTTGGATTTAGGTATTTTGTTCTGTAGCCTGTAGGCTTCAGATTTGCTCGGAAGTAAGTTGTCATCGCAGCTGAGTGCAAGCATAGAGAAGAAATCATGCGGTAGAGTTTATCATGCGACAAAATTCTGCAAAGCTAATGATGAAATTGGAAATAGAGAATTGAGCTTAAGGGCGCAAACCTGGCTAGCTGTAGCACCTCAGCTGTAACTGATTGTATACGGCAATTAGCATATTGCGCAGCCCGTTTGATGAGTTTCATCTTCCATTTTAGTGTGTCTTCTGGTAGTTTGTCTAGTATATTCTGCAATTAAAGGCACACAGATTTACCTTAAAAACAGTTAAATGCACATATTCTGGACAAAATGGAAGATGAAACGTGAGAAAAAGATAGTTGTGAAAAAGTTCATTTCCACACTATTTTCTCCTTTAATTTGCTTTTTTGGAAGGAGAAAGCCTCTGGCCTCTGCTTCGATTGATGCACGCAACTATTTATTAACTTGCTTTCTCCCTTAATATGTATTTTCTTGATAAAATTAGATACATAGAAACAAGACACAAAGAAATTGATATTACACACCGTTTGCTTCAGAAAAGTTGACATGTTACTTGTCAATCTGCCGAGTGCTTCTAAAGGATGCTCCCCACTTTGCATTCTACTCAGAGCCATGTTCACCTCGTTGTCTGGTCTCATGATCAGGAAGAACAGAAGAAGCAAGTACAAAAAACTTAAAGAAAAGATGTAAACAGGTGTATATTATGCTAATTATTAGACAACCTTAAGTCCAACAAATGCGTCACCGTTCTTGGTTCAATTTTATATGCTGGACCCTACAAGGTACTTACCGATGTTGTAGTTCAGTAGAGCTGTAATTGCAATATAGGCGTTGTTCGAGGTGAAAACTGACAGAAGCTTTTTTATGTCTGACCTCTCAAATGACGTAGCTTTTCCCGGAAGAAAAAAAGAGAGATGAAACAAGATAATGTATATTAGAAATTTTACAAATAGGAAGGTTCACTCGCATACCATCAGGTTTTCCTGCATACCTGGATTGACTAGTACCAATATAAAATCAATACAGGGATTGTGACCAGCAACTGCAAGAGCTAAGCATCCTCCAAAGGAATTCCCCAATAGATAGATGGGCTTATTAGGAGAAGTGGAATGCTCTGCTCTCACAACATCTTCTACCATTGTGACAAGTTCTGAAAATGAAAAGCAGCTATAGAATCATACAATTAATCTTTAGAACTTAATGATTGATCCTTTTTTGTTTTTGCCACATGTTAACCGGAGGTCATTTCTCTAAACATGGCTTTGTGTGGTGTGTCCATCTTCTACAGATGTATTTCACTCTGAATCTTAAAGTAAGCTCAAATTTTCAATTCAGATGCAAAATGCTTCGAAGAGAAATTAATCAGTTAATACACAGGTATCTGATACCTTCGAATGGTGTGCGGTCGTGAAAAGGAATGTGCAAGCATCTAAGTTCAAATATCCTGCAAGTGAAAAAACAAGTGTATAATATATTTAAACTATCAAAATTACACTCTGGGTTCACCATAAATTGTTACAAGGAAACTTCTTTTTCCCATGAGAAACCAAAGCCTGTAAACAAATGAATGCATGCCTGAGGATGCCCACCAACTAGATAGGGAGGGTTTACCTTGCGCCACCTCACCAATCCGCGGCACCGCGACTTCCTACTTCTCTTCACCATGCCTTCCAAGACAATCTCTATATATACTAGAGATAGGCATTCGTCCACGTGCGGGGACCATATGTGCTCCGTTGACGGGGACCATATGTGCTGACTGAATCTTGTTGGAAATATGCCCTAGAGGCAATAATAAAAGTATTATTATTATATTTCCTTGTTCATGATAATTGTCTTTTATTCATGCTATAACTGTATTATCCGGAAATCGTAATACACGTGTGAATACATAGACCACAATATGTCCCTAGTGAGCCTCTAGTTGACTAGCTCGTTGTGATCAACAGATAGTCATGGTTTCCTGGCTATGGACATTGGATGTCGTTGATAACGGGATCACATCATTAGGAGAATGATGTGATGGACAAGACCCAATCCTAAGACTAGCACAAAAGATCATGTAGTTCATTTGCTAGAGCTTTGCCAATGTCAAGTATCTCTTCCTTCGACCATGAGAGCGTGTAACTCCTGGATACCGTAGGAGTGCTTTGGGTGTATCAAACGTCACAACGTAACTGGGTGACTATAAACGTGCACTACAGGTATCTCCGAAAGTATCTATTGTTTTATGCGGATCGAGACTGGGATTTGTCACTCCGTGTAAACGGAGAGGTATCTCTGGGCCCACTCGGTAGGACATCATCATATGCGCAATGTGACCAAGGAGTTGATCACGGGATGATGTGTTACGGAACGAGTAAAGTGACTTGCCGGTAACGAGATTGAACAAGGTATTGGATACCGACGATCGAATCTCGGGCAAGTAACATACCGATAGACAAAGGGAATTGAATACGGGAATGATTAAGTCATTGACATCGTGGTCATCCGATGAGATCATCGTGGAACATGTGGGAGCCATCATGGGTATCCAGATCCCGCTGTTGGTTATTGACCGGAGAACGTCTCGGTCATGTCTACATGTCTCCCGAACCCGTAGGGTCTACACACTTAAGGTTCGATGACGCTAGGGTTATAAAGGAAGTTTGTATGTGGTTACCGAATGTTGTTCGGAGTCCCGGATGAGATCCCGGACGTCACGAGGAGTTCCGGAATGGTCCGGAGGTAAAGATTTATATATGGGAAGTCCTATTTTGGCCACTGGAAAATGTTCGGGATTTTTCGGTATTGTACCGGGAAGGTTCTAGAAGGTTCCGGAGTGGGGCCCACCTGCATGGGGGGACCCACATGGACGTGGGTAGTGGGGGCAAGGCCCCACACCCCTGGTCAAGGCGCACCAAGATCCCCCCTTAGAAGGAATAAGATCATATCCCGAAGGGATAAGATCAAGATCCCTAAAAAGGGGGGATAACAATCGGTGGGGAAGGAAATAATGAGATTTCTTTCCTCCCACCTTGGCCAACGCCCCAATGGACTTGGAGGGCAAGAAACCAGCCCCTCCACCCCTATATATAGTGGGGAGGCGCATGGGAGCTATATACGAAGTTCTGGTGCAGCCCTCCCCCTCTCACAAGTACTCCTCCTCTCCCGCGGTGCTTGGCGAAGCCCTGCAGGATTGCCACGCTCCTCCACCACCACCACGCCGTTGTGCTGCTGTTGGATTGAGTCTTCCTCATCCTCTCCCTCTCTCCTTGCTGGATCAAGGCGTGGGAGACGTCACCGGGCTGTACGTGTGTTGAACGCGGAGGTGCCGTGCGTTCGGCACTTGATCATCGGTGATTTGAATCACGACGAGTACGACTTCATCAACCCCGTTCACTTGAACGCTTCCGCTTAGCGATCTACAAGGGTATGTAGATGCACTCTCTTTCTACTTGTTGCTGGTCTCTCCATAGATAGATCTTGGTGACACGTAGGAAAATTTTGAATTTCTGCTACGTTCTCCAACAGTGGCATCATGAGCTAGGTCTATTGCGTAGATTCTTTGCACGAGTAGAACACAAAGTAGTTGTGGGCGTTGATGTTGTTCAATATGCTTACCGTTACTAGTCCAATCTTGTTTCGACGGTATTGTGGGATGAAGCGGCCCGGACCGACCTTACACGTACTCTTACGTGAGACAGGTTCCACCGATTGACATGCACTTGGTGCATAAGGTGGCTAGCGGGTGCCAGTCTCTCCCACTTTAGTCGGAATGGATTTGATGAAAAGGGTCCTTATGAAGGGTAAATAGCAATTGGCATATCACGTTGTGATCTTGCGTAGGTAAGAAACGTTCTTGCTAGAAACCCATAGCAGCCACGTAAAACATGCAACAACAATTAGAGGACGTCTAACTTGTTTTTGCAGGGTATGCTATGTGATGTGATATGGCCAAGAAGAATGTGATGAATGATATGTGATGTATGAGATTGATCATGTTCTTGTAATAGGATTCACGACTTGCATGTCGATGAGTATGACAACCGGCAGGAGCCATAGGAGTTGTCTTTATTTATTGTATGACCTGCGTGTCATTGAAGAACGCCATGTAAACTACTTTACTTTATTGCTAAACGCGTTAGTCATAGAAGTAGAAATAGTCGTTGGCGTGACAACTTCATGAAGACACGATGATGGAGATCATGATGATGGAGATCATGGTGTCGTGCCGGTGACGATGATGATCATGGAGCCCCGAAGATGAAGATCAAAAGGAGCAAAATGATATTGGCCATATCATGTCACTATTTGATTGCATGTGATGTTTATCATGTTTATGCATCTTGTTTGCTTAGGACGACGGTAGTAAATAAGATGATCCCTTACAACAATTTCAAGAAGTGTTCTCCCCTAACTGTGCACCGTTGCTACAGTTCGTCGCTTCTAAGCAGCACGTGATGATCGGGTGTGATGGATTCTTACGTTCACATACAACGGGTGTAAGACAGTTTTACACAGCGAAAACACTTAGGGTTAACTTGACGAGCCTAGCATGTACAGACATGGCCTCGGAACACGGAGACCGAAAGGCCGAGCATGAGTCGTATAGTAGATACGATCAACATGAAGATGTTCACCGATGATGACTAGTCCGTCTCACGTGATGATCGGACACGGCCTAGTTGACTCGGATCATGTAATCACTTAGATGACCAGAGGGATGTCTATCTGAGTGGGAGTTCATAAGATGAACTTAATTATCCTAAACATAGTCAAAAGACCTTTTGCAAATTATGTCGTAGCTCGCGCTTTAGTTCTACTGTTTTAGATATGTTCCTAGAGAAAATATAGTTGAAAGCTGATAGTAGCGATTATGCGATCAGTAGAAAGCTTATGTCCTTAATGCACCGCTCAGTGTGCTGAACCCCAACGTCGTTTGTCGATGTTGCGAACATCGGACATACACGTTTTGATAACTACGTGATAGTTCAATTAAATGGTTTAAGTAGAGGCACCAAAGACGTTTTCGAAACATCGCGGAACATATGAGATGTTTCGAGGGCTGAAATTGGGATTTCAAGCTCGTGCCCACGTCAAGAGGTATAAGACCTCCGACGATTTTCTTAGCCTGCAAACTAAGGGAGAAAAGCTCAATCGTTGAGCTTGTGCTCAGATTGTCTGAGCACAACAATCACTTGAATCGAGTGGGAGTTGATCCTCCAAATGAGATAGTGATGTTTCCCCAAAGTCATTGCCACCAAGCTGCTAGAGCTTCGTGATTAACTATAACATATCAGGGATAGATATGATGATCCTTGAAATATTCATGATGTTTGACACCGCGAAAGTAGAAATCAAGAAGGAGCATCAATTGTTGATGGTTGGTGAAACCACTAGTTTCAAGAAGGGCAAGGGAACAAAGGGATACTTCATGAAACGGCAATTCCGCTGCTGCTCTAGTGAAGAAACCCAAGGTTGAACCCAAACCCGAGACTAAGTGCTTCTGTAATAAGGGGAACAACCACTGGAGTAACATTACCCTAGATACTTGGTAGATGAGAAGGCTGGCAAGGTCGATAGAAGTATATTGGATATACATTATGTTAATGTGTACTTTACTAGTACTCCTAGTAGCACCAGGGTATTGGATACCGGTTCGGTTGCTAAGTGTTAGTAACTCGAAATAAAAGCTACGGAATAAACCGAGACTAGCTAAAGGTGAGCTGACCATATATGTTGGAAGTGTTTCCAAGGTTGATATGATCAAGCATCGCACGCTCCCTCTACCACCGAGATTGGTGTTTGCGTTGAGCATAGACATGATTGGATTATGTCTATCGCAATACGGTTATTCATTTAAGGAGAATAATGGTTACTCTATTTTTGAATAATACCTTCAATGGTCTTGCACCTAAAGGAATGCTTTATTGAATCTCGGTCGTAGTGATACACATTTTCATGCCAAAAGATATAAGATAGTAATGATAGTACCACTTACTTGTGGCACTGCCATGTAAGTCATAATGGTATAAAACGCATGAAGAAGCTCCATGTTGATGGATCTTTGGACTCACTCCTTTTTGAAAAGTTCGAGACATGCGAACCATGTCTATTGGTGTATATGCATGAAGAAACTCCATGCAAATGGATCGTTCGAACTCACTTGATTTTGAATCACTTGAGATATGCAAATCATACCACATGGGCAAGATGACTGAAAAGCCTCATTTTCAGTAAGATGGAACAAGATAGCAACTTGTTGGAAGTAACACATTTTGATGTGTGCAGTCGAATGAGTGCTGAGGCATGCAGTGAATATCATTATGTTCTTACTTCACAGATCATTCGAGTAAATGTTGAGTATATTTACTTGATGAAACACAAGTCTGAATTATTGAATGGTTCAAGTAATTTCAGAGTGAAGTAGCAGATCATTGTGACAAGAGGATAAAATGTCTATGATATGATTATAGAGATGAATATCTGAGTTACGAGTTTTGGCACACAATTAAGACATTGTGGAAATTGTTTCGCAATTAATACCGCCTGGAACACCATAATGTGATGGTGTGTCCGAACATCATAGTTGCACCCTATTGGATATGGTGCGTACCATGATGTCTCTTATCGAATTACCACTATCGTTCATGGGTTAGGCATTAGAGACAACCACATTCACTTTAAATAGGGCACCACGTAATTCCGATGAGATGACACCGTATGAATTATGGTTTAGAGAAACCTAAGTTGTCGTTTCTTAAAAGTTTGGGGCTGCGACGCTTATATGAAAAAGTTTCAGGTTGATAAGCTCGAACCCAAAGCGGATAAAATGCATGTTCATAGGAAACCCAAAACAGTTGGGTATACCTCCTAATTCAGATCCGAAAGCAATATGGATTGTTTCTAGAATCGGGTCCTTTCTCGAGGAAAAGTTTCTCTCGAAAGAATTGAGTGGGAGGATGGTGGAGACTTGATGAGGTTATTGAACCGTCTCTTCAACTAGTGTGTGACAGGGCACAGGGAGTTGTTCCTGTGGCACCTACACCAATTGAAGTGGAAGCTTATGATATTGATCATGAAACTTCGGATCAAGTCACTCCCAAACCTCGTAGGATGACAAGGATGCGTACTACTTCAGAGTGGTACGTAATCCTGTCTTGAAGGTCATGTTGCTAGACAACAATGAACCTACGAGCTATGGAGAAGCGATGGTGGGCCCGGATTCCGATAAATGGCTTGAGGCCATAAAATCCGAGAGAGGATCCATGTATGAAAACAAAGTGTAGACTTTGGCAGAACGGCTCGATGGTCGTAAGGCTAATGAGTACAGATGGATTTCAAAAGGAAGACGGACAATGATGGTAAATGTCACCATTAAGAAAGCTCGACTTGTCGTTAAGATGTTTTCCGACAAGTTCAAGGAGTTGACTACGATGAGATTTTCTCACTCGTAGCAATGCTAACAGTCTGTTGGAATTATATTAGCGATTACTGCATTATTTATGAAATCTTGCAGATAGGATGTCAAAACATTGTTTCCTCGACGATTTTAATGAGGAAAGGTTGTATGTGATACAACCGGAAGGTTTTGTCAATCCTGAAAGATGCTAATAAGTATGCAAAGCTCCAGCAATCCTTCTAAGGACTGGAGTGAGCATCTAGGAGTTGGAATGTATGCTTTGATGATGATCAAAATTTTTGGGTTTGTACAAAGTTTATGAGAAACTTGTATTTCCAAAGAAGTGAGTGGGAGCACTATAGAATTTCTGATGAGTATATGTTGTTGACATATTGTTGATCAGAAATGACGTAGAATTTCTGGAAAGCATATAGGGTTATTTTGAAAGTGTTTTTCAATGGAAAGCCTGGATTAAGCTACTTGAACATTGAGCATCAAGATCTATAAGGATAGATCAAAATGCTTAATAATACTTTCAAATGAGCACATACCTTGACATGATCTTAAAGGTGTTCAAGATGGACCAGTCAAAGAAGGAGTTCTTGCCTGAGTTGTAAGGTACGAAGTTAAGACTTAAATCTCGACCACGGCAGAATAGAGAGAAAGGACGAAGGTCGTCCCCTATGCTTAAGACGTAGGCTCTTCAGTATGCTATGCTGTGTACCGCACCTGAAGTGTGCCTTGCCATGAGTCAGTCAAGGGGTACAAGAGTGATCCAAGAATGGATCACAGGACAGCGGTCAAAGTTATCCTTAGTAACTAGTGGACTAAGGAATTTTCTCGATTATGGAGGTGGTAAAAGAGTTCGTCGTAAAGGTTTCGACGATGCAAGCTTGACACCTATCCGGATAGCTCTGAGTAGAGAGATCGGATACATATAATGGAGCAATAATTTAGAATAGCTCCAAGTAGAATAGTTGTTTGGAATAGCTCCAAATAGAGCGTGGTAGCTGCATCTAGGAGATGACATAGATATTTGTAAAGCACACACGGATCTGAAAGGTTCAGACCCGTTGACTAAAACCTCTCTCACAAGCAACATGATCAAACATAAAACTCATTGAGTGTTAATCACATAGTGATGTGAACTAGACTACTGACTCTAGTAAACTCTTCGGTATTAGTCACATGGCGATGTGACCTGTGAGTGTTAATCACATGGCGATGTGAACTAGATTATTGAACCTAGTGCAAGTGGGAGACTGTTGGAAATATGCCCTAGAGGCAATAATAAAAGTATTATTATTATATTTCCTTGTTCATGATAATTGTCTTTTATTCATGCTATAACTGTATTATCCAGAAATCGTAATACACGTGTGAATACATAGACCACAATATGTCCCTAGTGAGCCTCTAGTTGACTAGCTCGTTGTGATCAACAGATAGTCATGGTTTCCTGGCTATGGACATTGGATGTCGTTGATAACGGGATCACATCATTAGGAGAATGATGTGATGGACAAGACCCAATCCTAAGACTAGCACAAAAGATCGTGTAGTTCATTTGCTAGAGCTTTGCCAATGTCAAGTATCTCTTCCTTCGACCATGAGAGCGTGTAACTCCTGGATACCGTAGGAGTGCTTTGGGTGTATAAAACGTCACAACGTAACTGGGTGACTATAAAGGTGCACTACAGGTATCTCCGAAAGTATCTATTGTTTTATGCGGATCGAGACTGGGATTTGTCACTCCGTGTAAACGGAGAGGTATCTCTGGGCCCACTCGGTAGGACATCATCATATGCGCAATGTGACCAAGGAGTTGATCACGGGATGATGTGTTACGGAACGAGTAAAGTGACTTGCCGGTAACGAGATTGAACAAGGTATTGGATACCGACGATCGAATCTCGGGCAAGTAACATACCGATAGACAAAGGGAATTGAATACGGGATTGATTAAGTCCTTGACATCGTGGTTCATCCGATGAGATCATCGTGGAACATGTGGGAGCCATCATGGGTATCCAGATCCCGCTGTTGGTTATTGACCGGAGAACGTCTCGGTCATGTCTACATGTCTCCCGAACCCATAGGGTCTACACACTTAAGGTTCGATAACGCTAGGGTTATAAAGGAAGTTTGTATGTGGTTACCGAATGTTGTTCGGATTCCCGGATGAGATCCCGGATGTCACGAGGAGTTCCGGAATGGTCCGGAGGTAAAGATTTATATATGGGAAGTCCTATTTTGGCCACCGAAAAATGTTCGGGATTTTTTGGTATTGTACCGGGAAGGTTCTAGAAGGTTCCGGAGTGGGGCCCACCTTCATGGGGGGACCCACATGGACGTGGGTAGTGGGGGCAAGGCCCCACACCCCTGGTCAAGGCGCACCAAGATCCCCCCTTAGAAGGAATAAGATCATATCCTGAAGGGATAAGATCAAGATCCCTAAAAAGGGGGGATAACAATCGGTGGGGAAGGAAATAATGAGATTTCTTTCCTCCCACCTTGGCCAACGCCCCAATGGACTTGGAGGGCAAGAAACCAGCCCCTCCACCCCTATATATAGTGGGGAGGCGCATGGGAGCTATATACGAAGTTCTGGTGCAGCCCTCCCCCTCTCACAAGTACTCCTCTCCCGCGGTGCTTGGCGAAGCCCTGCAGGATTGCCACGCTCCTCCACCATCACCACGCCGTTGTGCTGCTGTTGGATGGAGTCTTCCTCATCCTCTCCCTCTCTCCTTGATGGATCAAGGCGTGGGAGACGTCACCGGGCTGTACGTGTGTTGAACGCGGAGGTGTCGTGCGTTCGGCACTTGATCATCGGTGATTTGAATCACGACGAGTACGACTTCATCAACCCCGTTCACTTGAACGCTTCCGCTTAGCGATCTACAAGGGTATGTAGATGCACTCTCTTTCTACTCGTTGCTGGTCTCTCCATAGATAGATCTTGGTGACACGTAGGAAAATTTTGAATTTCTGCTACGTTCTCCAACAAATCTCTCACAGTACGGTACGGGAGATGTGGTACAACTCTCGCTGCTCTTGTAGCTCGATGGCGTCTTGTCTTGGAGGAAGTCCGTCGAGGAAGATATATGAAGCCTGAGGGGAGGAGGTCGTTGGCAGATGGCAGCGGCCGGTCCGTAGGTGAACGTTCCCTCCCTCTAGCTCTGGTGGTAGGATTCTTGTTGTTGTCTGCAAAGAAGAAGAAAAGGGTGGTCGGAGCTCGTCCGATCTGGCATAGTGCAGTTTGAAGATGATGATGAGGAGGAGATCATGTCGTCTTGTGCGGCGAGGAAGAGAGTAAATTGCTCGTTCTTTTTCTCAATCTGTTCCTTTAGGTCACTAATAACCAACCTTACATTGCCTAACTAGGTAATTGCATCCTCCTTGTCAGCCACCATTTTGGCGAAGTCAACTTTAAAAAACCTTAGGTCATTTTCCATCTTCCTCTTCTCTTCCATTACCTTTACTACTTCTTCAGCATTAAGTACATTCTGCCTCAACCTACTGGTCGTCTCCTCCTCATACATAGTCCAGATGGTATTTAAAAGCTTGCTTCAATTGGACTGGCCACTCAGGGTCTATCCAGTCCACAAAGTTGCACTTTGGTACATCCTATGAATGTGTGAAGAAATGAAATATAATTAAACCAATTTCTAAAAACATCACTGATAAAAATAAAAAACAACAATCCATTAATTAGTCATGTTTCTACTACTGCATTGCCTACTACTGGAAAGAAAATATAGAGCTAAAATGATTTCAAAAAAGAATGGCCACAACATATAAGAAATTGGAAACTGCCTAATTTCAGACTTATTGTATAGAACTATTCCACTGCCTACTCATGCATTTTGTGCTGCTGTTGTATCAAGATTTATGGCCAGAGATATAGTCAACTGAGCAGTTCAGTGGATTCACATATTTCAGAACAATTCTATCAGTAATGAATTCACAAGTTTCACAAAATCATTTCAACACTTTAAAAACTAATTAAACTGGTAAGAAAATCACCTTTTTTCCACACCCCAGGAACCTCCTGCCGCTATCAGTCCATTCAAGGGCAACAAACTTCTCACAGGGGGCACGATGCTCACAACGTGCAGGATGATTCAAAGCAATGCCGCTCCAGTCCGTGCACTCTATTTTGGCAGGTACCTAACCAGAGGGAAAATGAATTCAATTGCTATCGGGAAGAAATTCCCCTTTCTCCCTAACCCTAACCCTAGATGCACATGAGCAGAATCTTACCCGGCTCACATCGTCAGAGGAAGAGTCGGAAAAGTCGGAAGGCTCGGACCAAGAAACCATGTCTCCCCTCCCATCAGCGTTGCGAAGCTGCTCGCGACGGCAGCGGCGACGGCGGCGGGAGGTGCGGCGCGAGAAAGGAACGAGCAGAGCAGAGAAGAGAGCGGTTGGGGACGAATGCCCTAATGCGTGCGCGCCCTGGGCTTAACTAGCGGGGTCCTAACGGCCGTTTCCGCTGTGCCGTTTGCCCTTTGCCACGTGGCTCCGATAGGTGGGCCCGATAAGTCAGATTCTCAGTTAGTCGCCGCTCACAACACGTTTAGTGCTTTTTGTTACTCACTTGCCGAGGAAGTGGTGGTTTTTTGAAATTTTTGGCAAAAATGGTAGTTTCAGTATTCGTGCCACAAATGTGGTGGCTTTCAGCAATTTACTCCGAGGAAGACCACAACGGCCGAGTCCCGAAATCGCGGCGGCGATGAACATGCGATTCCAAGCCAGCGGCGCACAGGTCAGGCGACTCCCAAAATTAATTTGATTGGGTCGTAGCTCGGCCTAATTATCAAAAAAAAGGAAAAGAATAAGAGAAGACGATTCGCCTAGCACGGGAAGGAAGAGAGAGAGACGTCCCGCTCCAAGGTGAGCATCGACACGGAGTTCCCGGGCGCGCGGCACAGCCCGGCCGCGTGAAACCAGTAGAGATGAGCGTACGTACCCGGCCGGGCTCGGTTCTCCTTAAAATCCTACGAATCCGCCTCCGACTGGATTGCATCCGTCAGACTCGCCCTACGTACGTGACTCTGAACCATGGGCCGACTCGGACCTGTACTAGCTTTCAATGAAAGCACGTACATAAAATAGGACCTGTAGCTAGCCACCTCCGTTCAATCCATCAAATCAAACCATATCTAGATCCAGCAGAAGATCGACCAAGCTCCATCGAATAAGTACATGCGTACGTACCGATCGATCCACAAGTTTAAGGTAGCCAGCCAGCGAGTAGGGTAGCCGCCAACAGGGCCGGGCCGGCAAAATCCGGGGCCCTGTGCGAAACTAAGAATGGGCCCTTATCTCACTAGAATAAATGAACTATCGAGCAATAATAAAGTATGTGATATAATGTTTGACATAGCAATTCTGTACTGAAACACAAGATACAAAAGATGAATAGAATAAAATAAAATAAAAGTGATACGGCAGCAGATATCACTTGAAGATCATGTGTCAATGTTTGGCAATTAAACAGACCGTCTTACTAACCTAGTCTCGTGTTCTGTCCGGTTGAACTGATATATTGTGTTCTTTAATCGAGGAGGCATCATGCAAGAACCCATCTCTCTAATGATCCCTGCGAAAAGTTAACTAGAAAATAGAAATTAAGTTAATAGGAGTAGAAGCCAGCAGTATTCCTCTCTGACTCTCTGAGAACCTCAGATCACGAGAGGAAAATCGATGGATGCGAAGTTGCGAACCAATGAGAACTTTATTTGCAATTCCAAAACTACCGTACTGTGGTCTCCTCTTCCAAAACTATCGTACTATGGTCTCCTCATCCTACCTCTGACTATACCTTTCGCCCTGGTCGCCGGATCTGGAACTCTTGAGGATGCGCATGCGCCGGATGCGATTGATCTAGCAGAACTGAACACCACCGTTCGGTTTCCCATCGAGCAGATCAACTTTTTACTTTCTTGAGGGGAGGTCGAGGTATCGAGCAGATCGGCATGCCCCGACGGCTGGCATCTAGCGATCGATGCATCGAGGCATCGAGCGGCACGTGTTCGAAATATGCCCTAGAGGCAATAATAAATTAGTTGTTATTATTATATTTCCTTGTTCATGATAATCGTTTATTATCCATGCTATAATTGTATTGATAGGAAACTCAGATACATGTGTGGGTACATAGACAACACCATGTCCCTAGTAAGCCTCTAGTTGACTAGCTCGTTGATCAATAGATGGTTACGGTTTCCTGGCCATGGACAATGGATGTCGTTGATAACGGGATCACATCATTAGGAGAATGATGTGATGGACAAGACCCAATCCTAAGCCTAGCACAAAGATCGTAGTTCGTATGCTAAAACTTTTCTAATGTCAAGTATCATTTCCTTAGACCATGACATTGTGCAACTCCCGGATACCGTAGGAATGCTTTGGGTGTACCAAACGTCACAACGTAACTGGGTGGCTATAAAGGTGCACTACAGGTATCTCCGAAAGTGTCTGTTGGGTTGGCACGAATCAAGACTGGGATTTGTCACTCCGGTTGACGGAGAGGTATCTCTGGGCCCACTCGGTAGGACATCATCATAATATGCACAATGTGACCAAGGGGTTGATCACGGGATGGTATGTTACTGAACGAGTAAAGAGACTTGCCGATAACGAGATTGAACAAGGTATCGGCATACTGACGATCGAATCTCGGGCAAGTACAATACCGCTAGACAAAGGGAATTGTACACGAGATTGATTGAGTCCTCGACATCGTGGTTCATCCGATGAGATCATCGTGGAACATGTGGGAGCCAACATGGGTATCCAGATCCCGCTATTGGTTATTGACCGGAGAACGTCTCAGTCATGTCTGTATATTTCCTGAACCCGTAGGGTCTACACACTTAAGGTTCGATGACGCTAGGGTTATAAAGGAAGTTTGTATGTGGTTAGCGAATGTTGTTCGGAGTCCCGGATGAGATCTTGGACGTCACGAGGAGTTCCGAAATGGTCCGAAGGTAACGATTTATATATGGGAAGTCCTGTTTTGGTCACCGAAAAAGTTTCGGGTTTTATCGGTAATGTACCGGGACCACCGGGAGGGTCCCGGGGGTCCACCAAGTGGGGCCACCGGCCCCAGGGGGCTGCATGCGCCAAGTGTCGGAGGGGACCAGCCCCAGGTTGGCTGGGGCGCCCCCCCCCCCC
>NC_041386.1:672163054-672175188 GCF_002162155.2 Triticum dicoccoides | reverse complement strand
CCAAGGCCCAAGGCGCCTAGGGCTTGGGGGAAACCCTAAAGGGGGGCGCCCCCTTGCCTTGGGGGGCAAGGCAACCCCCCTGGCCGCCGCCCCCTCCTCAGATTGGATCTGAGGGGCCCGGCCCCCATCTCCCTTGCCCCTATATATATGTGGGTGGTGGGAGGGCAGCCGCACCCAAGTTCTGGCGCAGCCCTCCCCCTCTCCCAAGTCCTTCTCCTCTCCCGCGGTGCTTGGCGAAGCCCTGTAGGATTGCCACGCTCCTCCACCAACACCACGCCGTCGTGGTGCTGCTGGATGGAGTCTTCCTCAACCTCTCCCTCTCTCCTTGCTGGATTAAGGCATGGGAGACGTCGCCGGGCTGTACGTGTGTTGAACGCGGAGGTGTCGTCCGTTCGGCACTAGGATCTCCGGTGATTTGGATCACGACGAGTACGACTCCTTCAGCCCCGTTCTCTTGAACGCTTCCGCCTAGCGATCTACAATGGTATGTAGATGCACTCTCCTTTCCCTCGTTGCTGGTTTCTCCATAGATAGATCTTGGTGACACGTAGGAAAATTTTGAATTTCTGCTACGTTTCCCAACAGTGGCATCATGAGCTAGGTATATTGTGTAGATTCTTTGCACGAGTAGAACACAAAGTAGTTGTGGGCGTTGATTTTGTTCAATATGCTTACCGTTACTAGTCCAATGTTGTTTCGACGGTATTGTGGGATGAAGCGGCCCGGACCGACCTTACACGTACACTTACGTGCGACAGGTTTCACCGACTGACATGCACTTGGTGCATAAGGTGGCTAGCGGGTGCTAGTCTCTCCCACTTTAGTCGGAACAGATTTGATGAAAAGGGTCCTTATGAAGGGTAAATAGCAATTGACATATCACGTTGTGGTTTGACGTAGGTAAGAAACGTTCTTGCTAGTAACCCATAGCAGCCACGTAAAACATGCAAACAACAATTAGAGGACGTCTAACTTGTTTTTGCAGGGTATGCTATGTGATGTGATATGGCCAAGAAGAATGTGATGAATGATATGTGATGTATGAGATTGATCATGTTCTTGTAATAGGAATCAAGACTTGCATGTCGATGAGTATGACAACCGGAAGGAGCCATAGGAGTTGTCTTAATTTATTGTATGACCTGCGTGTCATTGAACAACGCCATGTAATTACTTTACTTTATTGCTAAACGGTAGCTATAGTAGTAGAAGTAATAGTTGGCGAGACAACTTCATGAAGAAACGATGATGGAGATCATGGTGTCACGCCAGTGACCATGATGATCATGGAGCCTCGAAGATGGAGATCAAAAGGAGCAAAATGATATTGGCCATATCATGTCACTATTTGATTGCATGTGATGTTTATCATGATTATGCATCTTATTTGCTTAGAACGACGGTAGTAAATAAGATGATCCCTCATTGAAATTTCAAGAAAGTGTCCCCCCTAACTGTGCACCGTTGCGAAAGTTCGTCGTTTTGAAGCACCACGTGATGATCGGGTGTGATAGATTCTTACGTTCACATACAACGGGTGTAAGCCAAATTTACACACGCGAAATACTTAGGTTAACTTGACGAGCCTAGCATGTACAGACATGGCCTCGGAACACAAGAGACCGAAAGGTCGAGCATGAGTCCTATGGTGGATACGATCAACATGAAGATGTTCACCGATAATGACTAGTCCGTCTCACGTGATGATCGGACACGACCTAGTTGACTCGGATCATGTAATCACTTAGATGACTAGAGGGATGTCTATCTGAGTGGGAGTTCATTAGATGAACTTAATTATCTTGAACATAGTCAAAAGCCCTTTGCAAATTATGTCATAGCTCGTGCTTTAGTTCCACTATTTTAGATATGCTCCTAGAGAAAATATAGTTGAAAGTTGACAGTAGCGATTATGCGGACAATAGAAAGCTTATGTCCTTAATGCACCGCTCAGTGTGCTGAACCTCGAATGTTTTGAAAAATACGTGATAGTTCAGTTAAACGGTTTAGAGTTGAGGCACTGAAGACATTTTTGAAATGTCGCAGAACATATGAGATGTTCCAAGAGCTGAAATTGGGATTTCAGGCTCATGCCCACGTCAAGAGGTATGAGACCTCCGACGAGTTTTCTAGCCTACAAATTAAGGGAGAAGATCTCAATCATTGAGCTTGTACTCAGATTGTCTGGGTACAACAATCACTTGAATCGAGTGGGAGTTGATCTTCTAGATGAGATAGTGATGTTTCCCCAAAGACATTGCCATCAAGCTACTAGAGCTTCGTGATGAACTATAACATAACAAGGATATATATGATGATCCTTGAGCTATTCGCCATGTTCGACACCGCGAATGTAGAAATCAAGAAAGAGCATCAATTGTTCATGGTTACTGAAACCACTAGTTTCAAGAAGGGCTAGGGAAAGAAGGGATACTTCATGGAACGGCAAATCAGTTGCTGCTCTAGTGAAGAAATCCAAGGTTGAACCCAAACCCGAGACTAAATGCTTCTGTAATAAGAGGAACGAACACTGAAGCAGAACCACCCTAGATACTTGGTAGATAAGAAGGCAGGCAAGGTCGATAGAAGTATATTGGATATACATTACGTTAATGTGTATTTTGCTAGTACTCCTAGTAGCACCAGGGTATTAGATACCGGTTCGGTTGCTAAGTGTTGCTAACTCGAAATAAAAGCTACGGAATAAAAGGAGACTAGCTAAAGGTGAGCTGACGATATGTGTTGGAAGCGTTTCCAAGGTTGATGTGATCAAGCATCGCACGCTCCCTCTACCATCGAGATTTGGTGTTTGCGTTGAGCGTAGACATGATTGGATTATGTCTATCGCAGTACGGTTATTCATTTAAGGAGAATAATGGTTACTCTATTTATTTGAATAATACCTTCAATGGTCTTGCACCTAAAATGAATGGTTTATTGAAATCTCGATCGTAGTGATACACATTTTCATGCCAAAAAATATAAGGTAGTAATGATAGTACCACTTACTTGTGGCACTGCCATGTAAGTCATATTGGTGTAAAACGCATGAAGAAGCTCCATGTTGATGGATCTTTGGACTCACTCATTTTTGAAAAGTTTGAGACATGTGAACCATGTCTATTGGTGTATACGCATGAAGAAACTTCATGCAGATGGATCGTTTGGACTCACTTGATTCACATGAGATATGCAAATCATGGGCAAGATGACTGAAAAGCCTCGTTTTTAGTAAGATGGAACAAGATAGCAACTTGTTGGAAGTAACACATTTTGATGTGTGCAGTCCAATGAGTGCTGAGGCATGCAGTGAATATCGTTATGTTCTTACTTCACAGATGATTTAAGTAGATACTGAGTATATTTACTTGATGAAACACAAGTCTGAATTATTGAATGGTTCAAGTAATTTCAGAGTGAAGTTGAAGATCATCGTGACAAGAGGATAAAATGTCTATAATATGATCATAGAGATGAGTATCTGAATTATGAGCTTTGGCACGCAATTAAGACATTGTGGAAATTGTTTCACAATCAATACCGCCTGGAACACCATAATGTGATGGTGTGTCCGAACATCATAGTTGCATCCTATTGGATATGGTGCGTACCATGATGTCTCTTATCAAATTACCACTATCGTTCATGGGTCAGGCATTAGAGACAACCGCACTCACTTTAATAGGGCACCACGTAATTCCATTGAGACGACGCCGTTTGAATTATGGTTTGGAGAAACCTAAGTTGTCGTTTCTTGAAAGTTTGGGGCTGCGACGCTTTTGTGAAAAAGTTTCAGGTTGATGAGCTCGAACCCAAAGCGGATAAAATGCATCTTCATAGGACACCCAAAACAATTGAGTATACGTCCTAATTCAGATCCGAAAGCAATAGGGATTGTTTCTTGAATCGGGTCCTTTCTCGAGGAAAAGTTTTTCTCGAAAGATTTGAGTGGGAGGATGGTGGAGACTTGATGAGGTTGTTGAACCGTCACTTCAACTAGTGTGTAGTAGGGCATAGGAAGTTGTTCCTGTGGCGCCTACACCAATTGAAGTAGAAGCTTATGATAGTGATCATGAAGTTTCGGATCAAGTCACTACCATACCTCGTAGGGTGACAAGGATGCGTACTACTTCAGAGTGGTACACAATCCTGTCTTAGAGGTCATGTTGCTAGACAACAATGAACCTACGAGCTATGGACAGGCGATGGTGGGCCCGGATTCTGACAAATGGCTCGAGGCCATAAAATCTGAGAAAGGATCCATGACTTTGGAAGAAATACTTAATGGTCGTAAGGCCGTTGGGTACAGATGGATTTTAAAAGGAAGACAGACAATACTGGTAAGAATCACCATTAAGAAAGCTCGACTTGTCGTTAAGATGTTTTCCGACAAGTTCAAGGAGTTGACTACAGTGAGGCTTTCTCACTCGTAGCGATGCTGAGAGTTTGTTGGAAATGGATTAGCAGTTACTGCATTATTTATGAAATCTTGCAGATAAAATGTCAAAAACATTGTTTCCTCGACAGTTTTCTTGAGGAAAGGTTGTATGTGATACAACCAGAAGGTTTTGACAATCCTGAAGAACGCTAACAAATATGCAAAATTCCAGCAATCCTTCTAAGGACTGGAGTAAGCATCTCGGAGTTGGAATGTACGCTTTGATGAGATGATCAAAGATTTTGGTTTTATACAAAAGTTTATGAGAAACTTGTATTTCCAAAGAAGTGAGTGGGAACGCTATAGAATTTCTGATGAGTACATGTTGTTGACATATTGTTGATCAGAAATGATGTAGAATTTCTAGAAAGCATATAGAGTTATTTAAAAAGTATTTTTCAATGGAAAACCTGGATTAGGCTACTTGAACAATAAGCATCAAGATCTATAAGATAGATCAAAATGCTTAATAATACTTTCAAATGAGCACATACCTTGACATGATCTTGAAGGTGTCCAAGATGGATCAGTCAAAGAAGGAGTTCTTTCCTGAGTTGTAAGGTATGAAGTTAAGAGTTAAAGATCGACCACGGCAGAAGAGAGACAAAGGACGAAGGTCGTCCCCTATGCTTTAGACGTAGGCTCTATAGTATGCTATGCTGTGTACTTCACCGGAAGTGTGTCTTGCCATGAGTCAGTCAAGGGGTACAAGAATGATCCAGGAACGGATCATTGGGCAGAGGTAAAAATTATCCTTAGAGGAATAAGGAAATGTTTCTCGATTATGGAGGTGATAAAGAGTTCGGCGTAAAGGGTTACATCGATGCAAGCTTTAACACCTATCCGAATGACTCTGAGTAGCAAACCGGATACGTATAGTGGAGCAACCATTTGGAATAGCTTCAAGTGGAGCGTGGAAGCAGCATTTACAATATGACATAGAGAATTGCGAAGTACATACGAATCTAAATGTTGCAGACCCGTTGACTGAAACCTCTCTCACAAGCAAAACATGATCAAACCCCAAAACTCATTGAGACTTAATCACATGGTGATGTGAACTAGTTTAGACACTAGTAAACTCTTTGGATGTTGGTCACATGGCGATGTGACCTATCAGTGTTAATCACATGGCGATGTGAACTAGATTATTGACTCTAGTGCAAGTGGGAGACTGTTGGAAATATGCCCTAGAGGCAATAATAAATTAGTTATTATTATTATATTTCCTTGTTCATGATAATCGTTTATTATCCATGCTATAACTGTATTGATAGGAAGCTCAGATACATGTGTGGGTACATAGACAACACCATGTCCCTAGTAAGCCTCTGGTTGACTAGCTCGTTGATCAATAGATGGTTACGGTTTCCTGACCATGGACATTGTATGTCGTTGATAACGGGATCACATCATTAGGAGAATGATGTGATGGACAAGACCCAATCCTAAGCCTAGCACAAAGATCGTAGTTCGTATGCTAAAGCTTTTCTAATGTCAAGTATCATTTCCTTAGACCATGAGATTCTGCAACTCCGGGATACCGTAGAAATGCTTTGGGTGTACCAAACGTCACAACGTAACTGGGTGGCTATAAAGGTGCACTACAGGTATCTCCGAAAGTGTCTGTTGGGTTGGCACGAATTGAGACTGGGATTTGTCACTCCGGTTGACGGAGAGGTATCTTTGGGCCCACTCGGTAGGACATCATCATAATGTGCACAATGTGACCAAGGGGTTGATCACGGGATGATGTGTTACGGAACGAGTAAAGAGACTTGCCGATAATGAGATTGAATAAGGTATCGGCATACCGACGATCGAATCTCGGGCAAGTACAATACCGCTAGACAAAGGGAATTGTATACGGGATTGATTGAGTCCTCGACATCGTGGTTCATCCGATGAGATCATCGTGGAACATGTGGGACCCAACATGGGTATCAAGATCCCATTGTTGGTTATTGACCTGAGAACGTCTCGGTCATGTCTGCATGGTTTCCGAACCCGTAGGGTCTACACACTTAAGGTTCGATGACGCTAGGGTTATAAAGGAAGTTTGTATGTAGTTACCGAATGTTTTTCGGAGTCCCAGATGAGATCCCGGACGTCACGAGGAGTTCCGGAATGGTCCGGAGGTAAAGATTTATATATGGGAAGTCCTGTTTTGGTCACCGGAAAAGTTTCGGGTTTTATCGGTAACGTACCGGGACCACCGGGAGGGTCCCGGGGGTCCACCAAGTGGGCCCACCGGCCCCAGGGGGCTGCATGGGCCAAGTATGGGAGGGGACCAGCCCAGGTGGGCTGGTGCGCCCCCCACCAAGGCCCAAGGCGCCTAGGGCTTGGGGGAAACCTAAAGGGGGGCGCCCCTTGCCTTGGGGGGGAAGGCAACCCCGCTGGCCGCCGCCCCCTCCTCAGATTGGATCTAAGGGGGCCGGCCCCCCTCTCCCTTGCGCCTATATATATGTGGGGGGTGAGAGGGCAGCCGCACCGAAGTTCTGGCGCAGCCCTCCCCCTCTCCCAAGTCCTTTTCCTCTCCTGCGGTGCTTGGCGAAGCCCTGCAGGATTGCGACGCTCCTCCACCACCACCACGCCGTCGTGCTACTGCTGGATGGAGTCTTCCTCAACCTCTCCCTCTCTTCTTGCTGGATCAAGGCATGGGAGACGTCACCGGGCTGTACGTGTGTTGAACGCGGAGGTGCCGTCTGTTCGGCACTAGGATCTCCGATGATTTGGATCACGACAAGTACGACTCCTTCAATCCCGTTCTCTTGAACGCTTCCGCTTAGCGATCTACAAGGGTATGTAGATGCACTCTCCTTCCCCTCGTTGCTGGTTTCTCCATAGATAGATCTTGGTGACACGTAGAAAAATTTTGAATTTCTGCTACGTTCCCCAACAGCACGGTGGATCGAGGAGGCATCGAGGCATTGAGGCTCGAGCAGCGACCTGGTGGGTTCGTGCACGGGGCGAGTAACGCGCCAGCGGGCAGCGGCCCAGTTCCCTGCACGGACCAACACCTCAGGAACATAGGCATGTAAAATTTTCTGGGGCCCTCAAATGTATGGACCCTGTGCGGGCCGCACAGTTTGTACAACTATGGGCCCGGCCCTGGCCGCCAACATGGGTTGTGGCATGAGCTGCCTCCTCAAGGCCACCGTCTCTCGTCATACTCGTCCTTCTCTTCATGCCCGGGGCCATGGCAGCCGCCGCCGCAAGCTTCGACGCCTCTCAGACACAGCAGCTGCCCCTGCCGGCTGGAGAAGTGCACGGGCCGGAGAGCGTAGCCTTCGATGCTCAGGGCCGAGGCCCCTACAGCGGCGTCTCCAACGGCCGCATCCTGAGATGGAACGGGCCCAAGCTCGGCTGGACAACATACGCCTGCGGACCAGGCTACGATAGCGAAACGTGCACGACATCCAGGTTTGGCATGGAGGCGGACATAGAGAGCCGCTGCGGCCGCCCTCTTGGCCTGCGCTTCAACCAGAGAACGGACGACCTCTACGTTGCCGATGCGTACAAAGGGCTTATGCTTGTGCCGCCAGGCGGCGGGGAGGCCACCGTGTTGGTCGACCAGATTGTTGGCATGCCGCTGCGCTTCACCAACGGGGTTGACGTCGATCAAGTTACCGATCAAGTCTACTTCACCCACAGCTCGATGAACTACGACAGGTCAGAACACGAGATGGTCACCAAGACAGGCGACTCCACGGGCCGCCTCATGATGTATGATCCACGAACATCGGATGTCACCGTGCTCCAACCTAGGATGACATACCCAACCGGGCTACCCAGATAACGTCAGGCCCGACAGAAAAGGAGGTTATGGGTGGCGTTGCGCCGTGAGAAGAATGATTTGCCCTTTGGCCGTGATAGCCATCTTCTTGCAGTCAGGCTCGGGGCCGATGGGAAGATAGTCGAGCAGATGAGAGGGTCAAAGAAAGTCAGGCCAACCGAGATCATGGAAAGAGATGACGGCAAACTATACCTGGGTTCGGTGGAGCTTCCTTATGTCGGTGTAGTAAAAAGGAAGTAGAGAGAAGTAGAGGATAGTGTGTATAGGATTGGTTTTACTTTCTTATTATTCTTGCGACTAAATGTAATGCTCTAGTTCCTTTCGTATCGGACAAACTATTGTAAACCTTATTTTTATGACCAGACCATTTGTTTTTTGCTTCATTTTAATGCCGGGCATGATACTGATATCGTTTACTGCTATGCGCCAGAGAGTATAGTACATATAAGAGGGATTTAGATTCTTATTATTCTTATGGCTATATGTAATGCTCCAATTTCTTTTTGTATCAGGCAAACTATTGTAATCCATACTTTTATTAGCAAGCCATTTGTTTTTTGCTTCATTTTAATGTGAGCCAACTCACCGATGGCGCTTACTGCTATGCGCTAGAGAGATGCAAACTTGAAGAGACGAATCGTAGGGCATGTCGATGGAGCCGATCCATAGCGACCCGTCTCCCTCCACCACCTTGCTCACCGTGGAGTAGCTGAACCCGCGCAGCGCCACGGCCACCGTGCCGTTCTTGACATCTCCGGTGACGACGACCCTGACGGCCCTCATGGAGTTCGCCATGGTACCGTTCTATTCGCACTGCTTTTCTCGGTTCAAGCCCACCCAGTACCCATCCTGGTCGCCTCTGTTGGGGCGCACGTTTGTCCGGGTACCACGGCAGCTAGGCAAGCACCTCTGTTTCCCCTGCCGTGGGTCCGTGCAGCAAGTGACGGAGCAGCCTGCATGACAATGTCTCGGCGACAACGAGGTGCGTCCTATCAGCGCTCACAGCCACGCCATTGGGGAAGGCCAGGCCGGACCTGAGCACGGTGACTGTTAGAATAAATCCGAGGCATACCGTCGATTATCCGAGGACCAAGCAATCACACGAGCACGACACCGAGATTTGTTAACGAGGTTCACCGATATGGCTATATCCCCGGGGCCTGACTACGGGCGCTCCTCCCCGTGACACCGTCACAATACCGCACACCGGCCACCCAGGCGCCGGCACATGCCGCCGGCTCCCCCTTGCGCGCCTGTGCTATTATGTTGGCATAGGTTACAACATGTGTCTACCCCCGCTATATAAGAGAGGCCTAGGATACAAGTGTCCTATTAAGACACGACTCCATATCCTATGTAAACACGATACAACTACAAGTCCAACTGTAACATACCTTGTACACTATATTCGACACAACTCCAACAAACTCCACCTTGGCGAATATTCTCCACCACCTTGAATTCGTCAATGCGTCAAACTTCCATGTACATTGGACTTGAGCTTATCCCATGAGCACCACTGCTACTCCAAAGACTCCATGTGACTCCACCTGCAACTTGTAGTTCCTTCTTTTCTTGACCACAGTCAACACTCGAGCAAAATTAAGTTCCTTGTTACTCTAGTTTGTGTTCCCAACTTCCATAGTATCCGTCCAACGCCATCACACTCCGATCACTGACTTGTGTGAAAGTGAACAACTCACATATTGGGCGTCACACATAAGAGTTACCTGAACTCAACATCACCGCTCCTTTCTTGACCGCCTGTCTGAAACTTGAAAGAATTTCATCATTGCTCTTAGTCATTCCGAGTCAAATTTGCAGTTGTCTCACCACATGTATGACCACCAGAGCCCTGGCCCGTCTCCATGCCCCGTGTGTACCGCACGCCTCGCCGCTATTACCGCGTCGAGCCTCCGCTGCCCCGGTCGAGTCTCAAGGGTCACGAAACCACACCACTCAACCCCCACTGCAGAGTACCACCGATCATCACCGACCGATGACGAGTTTCACGATTCCATCAGACCACTGGGCTCCAGTCCGAACTACGTGTCCCTCGCTTTTTCCCGCCGCTGAATAGGCTTCAACTCTCTGTGCACTTATGCCGTAGCCCCTCAATCCAGCTCCACCTTCAACATGATTCCATGGTGGTTGTACGTGCCACCCCGCGCCTCGTCGACTTCAAGCTCTCATGCGTACGCCGTCTTGAATCAACCCCGTGCCATAGCCTTGTCGAAGCCACACAAGCACTCAGGCCTGTGCCACGTGTTTCCACGCCCCAGAAGTCAGTCACTATCAGCATCACGCTCCTATGTCGTCGCCGCCGATCCCACCACCGTCTTCTGTACCAACCGACTTGCGTCGATCCGTCAGACTATCTAGTCCGACCCAGCCGAACTTCTCCGACTGCAACGACACACGCCAGACTCCTCAAGCCTTCACCGTAACCAACGCCATCCATACACCAAAGTGTACCAGCAAAGAAAAAAAACCCAAAGCACAATCCTTCATAGCCTTCCCGCGTGAACACCAAAGGAGATTAACAAAGCAAGCCAAGCTCCTAATTGACCACACGTACGTAGCTGTTGAACGAGCTTCTCTATTTCTTTCATGATAGCATCCCGGTCTTGACTAGTCTTCGTGTCAATTTTTTTTTATCAAACAAATCTCACGATCCATACTTCAGAGCTTCAGCTGTCTCAACACCACGTGTGTACTTCCATTATGCATGGCCGTTCGGCACACCAGCACTTCCAGCCTATTCACGCCTATCAACCACAACCCATGACGTACATGGGCCTAGGTCTCCGGACATTACGGCCCAGCCGCTGGCCGCTACTCCGATCGAGCAGTCGCTCGTGCCGCTGTTTGCCCAACCGCCGCTTGCACGCGTCTCACGCTGAGCCACGCCCACCGCTGAGGTTGTACACATCTGTATCCGCCATACGCTTCCGAGACTTTCGCCGAACTCGCCGAGATCAGTCTGGATCGCTGCCTGCTGATAGCTGAAACAATCCGCCGCCGACTTGAATCCCTCGTATCGTTGCTTCCTATCTCCCGACTCCCCGTCTGCTTTCGCCAGCTCTATTGTCGGGTGCGAAGCCTGATAATCACGATCCTACGCAACGCTTACATTCATCCTCCAGACCAACGAGTCTGCCTCGTAACCTAGCTCATGATACCACTTGATATAATAAATCCGAGGCATATCGTGGATCATCCGAGGACCAAGCAATCACACGAGCACGACATCGAAATTTGTTAACGAGGTTCACCGATATGGCTATATCTCCGGGGCCTAACTACGGGCGCTCCTCCCCGTGACACCGTCACAATACCGCACACCGGTCACCCTGGCGCCGGCACATGCCGCCGGCTCCCCCTTGCGCGCCTGTGCTATTATGTTGGCATAGGTTACAACATGTGTCTACCCCCGTTATATAAGAGAGGCCTAGGATACAAGTGTCTTATTAGAACACGACTCCATATCCTATGTAAACACGATACAACTACAAATCTAACTATAACCTACCTTGTAAACTATATTCGACACAACTCCAACATTGACGTTGCCGGTCCGCGGGTTGTACCTCATTAGCCGCCCGGTAGTGTCACCGATCAGCACCACTAGCATGTATTCCCTCGCTACAGGCATGCACAACCATATGATTAGCTACTTCTCTTGTTGTGAATGCATGCATCTGCATGCATTACTCCTAGTACTAGCGAGTTGTCAATGCGCGTGAGTTCACTAGAGCTCTTCTACAAATCCATGCCACCTTCCGCTCCGAAGCTAGTATCGTTGGTGCTGCCTCCCGCAACACCTCTTCTTCTTCGTCAAAAAATCTGTTTGTGAGTTTTCTCTCTTCTCTGAAGAACATAGAAATGGTGAGAAGACTT
>NC_041386.1:672150763-672162858 GCF_002162155.2 Triticum dicoccoides | reverse complement strand
ACACCGCTCACCAAGGAGAAACTAGCTTTGCTCTATCTCTCCCGGTGAAACACATCTGCTACATTTTTCTCTAGCCCTCACCACCTCCTTTTCATTCATCTCTTCAACTTAAATAGCCAGCACAGCATGCACACACACGCACTAACCAGGCACCGTGCCCAGCCACTCAGGGTGGACACGGTCCGGGCCGGTCCGGTCCCTGACCGAGCTGTCCTTTGGACCGGCCGTGGGCGGTCCGGACTGGACCGGACCGAGCAGCGTCACGGTCCTATTTCCCGGGACCGGACCGGCAGGGACGAAGCCCGAGCCGGACCGAGCGGCTCGTTTGGACCGGCCGGAGTTCACCACAGAGCACGCGCCGGAGCATGGCGACGCGGGGAGAGCGCTGGAGGCAGCGGAGCTCGACGTGGAGATGTCAGGCAGCTTTGGAAGAGTCAGAGGGAGCTAGAGGAGCCAAGAACATCACCAGAGCGAGCTCATCGACGATGAATTTGGCACGACGGCCGATGGACGGAGATGAAAAAGACAATGCCCGATGTGGCGATGCAGGTCCTCCCACGTCGTTTTCGTTGGTGCATACGACAGATCCGAGTGGGGCGCGTCCAGTGGACATAGTTTCCAGGGCCAGCGAGTCGAGTGGCCGCGCGGACGACGGCCCCCGCGGCCGCGGACATGAACGGCGACAGTTTCTTGCGCCCCCGCCATGCCTGGGTCGCCACGCACTCGCCACAGCCCCGCCACGCCCCCGCCTCGCCCCCACCATGCCGCCCGCACGCCCCAGCCACGCCCCACTCGGTGCTCACCATGCCGCCGCCATGCTCCCGCCACGCACCCGCCATGCCGATGCTTCGGTTTCTCGGTCCTGCGAGCTGGCTCGGTGAAAGCCCGGACCGGACCGACAAACTTTCGGGCCAGATTCTGCAGCTCGGACCGGCTGTTTTTTCCATCGGGCTAGGACCGAGCTGGCCCGGACCGAGCGGGCCACGAGCCGGTCCGAAAGACCGCTCGTGTCGTCCACCCTGACCAGCCACCACGCACTAACCCACTAGTAACTAATAGTACATGACCTTTTCCTAAGCCCACTAGTGCACGGACGACCCCATGTTTCCTAGAATCACTTCAGGACTTACACCATCGGCTAACAACTTATGCATGGATGCAATAACAAACTTACCTTGACTGCTAACTTATCCATCTGACTCCAGCCATTATGCGCCTTGCCGCTTCTCCGTGCTGCATCGGACAGCACCCTAGTATCACGCCATGCATGCTGCATCACACAACAGCTAGCATCTCACCTTCCATTGCACGCCTCAGCCAAGACTTTGCCGGACAACTCCCTGCAGACTCATAACACACATGGAGATACATATAATCAAGATTAGAGCTAAGCGGGGCTGCGGCGCCGCCAGCCAAGAAGCTCGCCCCCTCTGCTCCAGCAGGTCGGGGCGGGGCTGCTCCGCCGCCGGCGGCGGGTGCCGGGCGTGGTGCCCTGGTGCCGCTTGGCCAGAGGCCGCCGGCGGGCGGTGGTGTGACTCAGGGCCGCGGCAATGGCCACTTGGGCGCTCGGCCCCCAGGGCAAGTGCCCTTGCAAGCTGCGGCCGGGAGGGGCGGGCTGAGGCCTCCGGCGCCGGGTGCGACTTCCGTGGTGCAGCCGGCCGCGGGCCGGGGTGGGCTTCGGCCTCAGGCGTCGGGTGTGGCTGTTGCGGCTGCTGCAGGTCGGGGTGGTGCCGCCCTTGGGGTTGTGCCAACGCTTACCGGCGGTCAGCCTCGTGCCGCACCTCCGCCTCACTTCGTCGCGAGGCCAGCTCAGAACCGTTCGGGACCGTCGCAGACGAGGCAGAATTCGAACACTAGAGAGTCCTATGATCCTTCCCGAGGCCAGTGGGGGGACGATGGGTATGATGCGTATGGAGATGGACAACATCGTGGTTCCTCATCCAAAGGAGGAGGTCGTGGTTATGCCTGGCAGAGTGACGGGTCTGCTGAGAGACCGTTCCTCGGCCCTCCAGGTGGATTTGTCGAAGGAGCCTCTGGTCCGGATCACCGCCAGAGAGGTGGCTACCGTGGACATCATGGTGGTCGGGGTGGTGGCCGTGGGAGGCATTGCAGACAGCCTCCGCCCCCGGCAGTTGTGGACCATGCGGCGTCAGCCGTGGAGACCGGTCACGCTCAGTCCACTGATCTTCCGAGCCAGGCGATGGATGTGGTGACGGCCTTGGCCAACGTGGAGGTTCCTGCGACTGGGGCTGTAACTGATGCTAGCGACAGGTCTGATGCAGAGAGGGCGTCCAAGTGGTCGCGTAAGAAGGAAAAGATGCTATGCTATCGTTGTGGTGAGAAGGGCCACTTCATTGCTGAGTGCGCGGCGGAGCTGTGTGATTCGTGTGGCAAGCCAGCACATGCCTCGGGGATTGCCCGCTATTGCGTGACCAGACTCCGGCTCTTACAATGTATTGAGTTTATTGTGCTGATCTGATGTTCTTTGAGTCCCCGGCCGCGAGAGAGATTCCGGAGGAGACACAGAGTTTGACCACCGGGGTTGTGAAAGCTACCTAGGGTGAGGTGACTGAGGCTCAGATTGTGCGGAGGCTTCAGGAGCTGGCACCGGGTGACTTCCAATGGGAACTGGTCAGTCTCGAGGCCAATGTTTTTAAGGTTGACTTCCCCACTGTGGATGATTTGCAGAGATTGCTGAGCTTTGGTTTGTGTAGAGTTCCTGGCACTAACTGCATTCTGGAGTTTCATGAGTGGAAGAAGGTGGAGTCTAAGGGCAAGCCCCTTACGCAGGTCTGGTTGAGGTTTTCGGGGGATCCCTCTATGCCTTTGCAGGATGTTCGAGTTGTGGCCAGTATGAGTATCATGGTTGGGAAACCGGAGAAAGTGGATATGGCTTTTACCCGTGGTCATGGAGTGGCCCGGATTCTAGTGAGCGTTCTGGATATTGACTATGTACCTGATGTGGTCAACTGGACTTATAGGGGAGAGGTTCTCCCTCTCGAGATCGAGTTTGAGGACACTGATCTGTTTGCTGAGGCGATTAATGGAAATGATGTAGATATGCACGACGGTGACGACAATGCGGGGGCTAAGGGGGCACCGACTGATGACGCTACGCGAGAGGGGTCTAACGGTTTCGGCCCTGTTGCTCAGTTGCCCGGGGATGGGGCCGGGGTTGAGCCGGCACCCTCACCATCGGTGCCTATGACTACGCTGCGTTTTGGGTCCTTTGAGCCAGCATCTGCCCCTCCCAGACTATGGAGTGACCGGGTAGATTCTGATGATGTGTTTGAACACACACTCCCTATGTTGGAGTTTGAGGGTGCTGGCGTATCCATGGTTGGAGGCTTGGCGAGGACACCGTTGGCGAGGACTTTGGTTGGAGTTGGGGAGGTCGAGCCTGTGGTTGCTTATATTTCCCTCGCTTTACCTGGGGCCGACGCTCCGGAGATGATGACTGCGTCTGAGGTGGTGCTTGGGGGAGGGGGTTCGGGGCAGGTGGCCTTGACTTCTCCCCTCCCTATCCAGTCGCCGGCGACGCCGAACATGATGACGTCAGCTGGTTCTGGGAGAGGTGGTCCGAGGAAGGTGGCCTCGGCTACTTCTTCTCCGGTCGTGGCGACGGCACCCACACATCTAGTGGCGCTGGGGGGGTCTGGGGCAGGTGGCCCTGGCTCCTCCTTCTTCTTCGGCGGTCAGGAGGACCGCGTCTCCTGCGACGCCGGCGCTCCACTCTGGGCCGAGGGTTGGGGCGGGAGGAGGGCTCGGGCAGGCGACCCCCGCACTCCTCTCTCCCAACTTGCCCGTGGCCCAGGGCCTCGGTGTGGGTCTCTTGTCCGAGGGGCATGGGAGCTTTCTGCCGCCTCCTCCGGTAACCTTGGTTGACCCTTTGCGGGATTCAGCGCGAGGCTTTACTAGGGAGGAGGTCGTTGCTTTCGGCGGGATCCCTGACTCGGTCTCCACGGGGAGACGGATGAGTGCTCGCATCCAGGAGATTTTGGAGGTTGATGACATGCAGCAGAGGTGCGCCATGAGGGCGGCCAAGCTTCGTGATGCTGAGATCTCTACTGGTATGTCCGTCAACATATCTAATTCTTTATTGCATTTTTCTAATGAGGAGATTATAAATAATGCAAACCAATTAGGAGTTTCACCAGGGGCTAATGATAGTGAAATTTCCAATTCGGTGAATGATCTTTTAGATTTGGAGGCGGAGCGTGCCTTAGAGACTATTCATAATCTCGCAGCGGTAAAACTCATGAATGATGAGGAGATTGATGCGTTAGGGGTCAGAGTGCTCGATAATCTATGTGCGGATCTAGCACCATCCAACGATGAGTCTGAGGATGATGATGTACCTCTAGATAATGCAGTTGTTAGTACCGCTGAGCCCGGTTATGAGGACCGGGGGGAAGAACCTACTAAACCAAAGCGCAAGTGGAAATGGAAGATTTATCCCGATTCTGCAGTTCGTAGGAGTGCTAGGATTCGGACTACCAAAAAAAGTCATGATGAATTATGAAAGGAATCTTTTGGAATAGCAGAGGTTTGAAAGACTTGGCTAAAAGAAGGTTTCTTGCTGAGGCATCTTTGGAGATTCATTTAGATTTTATTGCTCTTTCGGAAACTGGTCGAGAAAACTTTGCACCCCAGTTTCTGACCTCTCTTGCGGGTGGTGTTGATTTCGATTGGCATTGTCTTCCTCTGCAAGGAAGATTGGGTGGTATCTTGCTTGGTGTGAGATGCGATTCGCTAGAAGTCCGAAGTGTAGTGATGGGCGACTTCGCGGTTAAGTTTCGAGTCAGGTCTAAAGCTGATGGGTTCAACTGGGCTTTGGTAGCGATTTATGGTGCCGGACAGCCCGAGCTTAAACCGGAGTTTCTAGCGGACCTTGTTCGAATCTGTGGGTCCGATCAGCTTCCAATTTTAGTTGGGGGTGATTTCAATATCATTAGGAGGAGAGAGGAGAAGAATAATGATAATTTTGACGGCAGGTGGTCGTTTATGTTCAATACCATTATTGAAAGCTTGGATTTGAGGGAGATAGAGCTTTCTGGTCAAAAGTTTACCTGGGCTAATGCTATGCCAAACCCGACATATGAAAAGCTTGATCGAGTTCTCGCGAACGTTGAGTGGGAACAGAAGTTCCCTCTCGTAACAGTTCAAGCCTTCTCGCGTGGAATATCCGATCACACACCCTTGTTCGTGGACTAGGGGAGCCGAACCACGTGGGAAACAAAAACACCTTTTCCTTCGAGATGGCCTGGTTCGAACGCGAAGGGTTCTTGGACCCGATTGCCATGGAATGGGCTAAGGGTGCAGGAGGTAGGACTTCTGTCTAGCGTTGGCAGAATAAGATTAGGTATTTGAGAAGTTTCTTATGGGGATGGGCTAAGCGCACCTTAGTGGGGTGTATAAGATTGAAAAGGACAGGCTCCTTTCTCTTATACAGACCCTAGACATAAAGGCTGAATCCATGATTTTGCAGCCAGCAAAGCTTCAGGTTAAAACTGAGGCGAAGAAGAGGTTGAAAGAACTTCTCCGCGAAGAAGAATTGAAGTGGGCATTGCGGGCTAAGGTCCGCAAAGTGGTCCAAGGGGGATGCAAATACTCAATTCTTTCACTTGATTCCTAATGGTAAGCACAGAAAGAAGAGGATCTTTCAACTTGAACAAGATGAAGGAACGATTTTAGGACAGGACAACCTAAAAACGTGTATAACCGAGTATTACAAGCAGTTATTTGGACCTCCGGAGGATAGTTGTATGTCCCTCGATAAGTCCAGGACTGAGGATGTGCCTCAGCTGTCGGCTGCTGATAATGATATTCTGGTTGCCCCTTTCTCAGAGAAGGAGGTGTTTGATGCTATTGCACAGATGAAAAACAATAAGGCTCCCGGACCGGATGGATTCCCGGTCGAGTTCTACAAAAAGTAATGGCACACTATTAAGGGGGATTTGTTACCTATGTTCCATGATCTGTTCTCTGGACAGCTTCACTTATTTCACTTGAATTTTGGAACAATCACACTGCTTCCTAAGAAAACGGATGCAGTGAGAATTGAGCAGTTCAGGCCAATCTGCCTTCTCAATGTTAGTTTCAAAATTTTCACCAAGGTCGGGACTAATAGGCTCACACATATTGCGCATTCTGTGGTGCAACAATCCCAAACTGCTTTCATGCGGGACAGAAACATCCTTGAAGGGGTGGTCGTCCTTCATGAAACGCTCCATGAAATACATTCAAAAAAATTAGATGGAGTAGTTTTTAAGATGGATTTCGAGAAAGCGTATGATAAAGTCAAATGGCCATTCCTCCAACAGGCATTGTGTATGAAAGGTTTTGATGAAGCCTGGCGCCACCAGGTTGAATCGTTTACGCAAAAAGGGAGTGTTGGAATTAAAGTGAATGACGATATTGGTCATTACTTCCAGACACATAAAAGCCTAAGACAAGGAGATCCGATGTCCCCTATCCTGTTTAACATTGTGGTCGATATGTTAGAAATTTTGATAGGAAGGGGTAAGGAAAATGGTCAAGTAGGTGGCTTGGTACCTCATCTTGTTGATGGAGGTGCATCCATCCTTCAGTACGCTGAGGATACAAGCATCTTTATGGAGCATAACTTGGCCAAGGTGAGAAATATGAAGCTGGTGTTATGCCTTTTCGAACAATTGACTGGGTTAAAGATTAACTTTCACAAGAGCGAGTTATTCTGTTTTGGTAGAGCCAAGTATGCACAGGAGGCTTATAGGCAATTGTTTGGGTGCGATTTGGGGGATTTACCTTTTTCTTACCTAGGTATACCAATCCACCACCGTAAGCTGGCAAATAGAGAATGGAAGTGCATCAAAGACCGATTTGAAAAGAAACTAAGTTGCTGGAAGGGCAAGCTCATGTCGTACGGAGGCCGATTAATTCTGATAAATTTGGTGCTCACGAGTATGCCTATGTTTCTCTTGTCGTTCTTTGAAGTCCCAGTTAGAGTCAGGAAAAGACTGGACTTTTATCGATCGCGTTTCTTTTGGCAGGGTGATGAACTAAAGAGAAAATACCGGCTAGCTAAATGGGATATCATGTCTAGACCGAAAGACCAAGGGGGTCTTGGTATTGAGAATCTAGAAGTTAAGAACAGATGCCTTCTCAGTAAGTGGCTGTGGAAGCTGTCCCGTGAGACTGATGCCACGTGGGCGCAAATCCTTCGTAGGAAGTACCTTCAGACCAAAACTTTGTCCCAGGTGATAGTCGGGCCGACCGACTCACCTTTCTGGAAAGTACTGGTGAAAGCCAAACAATCTTTGTTTAATAGGACAAATTTTATTATTGGCAACGGTGCTAGTACACGTTTCTGGGAGGATACTTGGCTCGGAGAGACACCCTTGGCCATTCAATACCCGTCTTTATATCGTATTGTTCAACGACGTGAGGTTTTCGTTGCAACGGTATTTCAATCTGTCCCCCTTAATATTCACTTTAGACGGTCGCTAGCGGGCAATCGTTGGGAAGAATGGCTCTGTCTAGTTAGGAGGCTGATGGAGGTTCAGCTTTCTCAACAACCCGATGAATTACGCTGGAAGCTTACTAGGTTTGGAGTATTCACAGTTAAATCAATATATATTGATGTTATCAATTCGATCTTCATTCCTACCTCCAAGCATGTTTGGGATGTCAAAGTTCCATTAAAAATAAAAGTGTTTATGTGGTTTGTCCATAAACAAGTTATTTTAACCAAGGACAACCTGATAAAGCGTAATTGGACAGGACCTATTAGGTGTAGTTTCTGTGATCGGGATGAGACGATCAAGCACCTTTTTCTTGATTGCCCGTTAGCCAAAGTTCTTTGGCGGACGGTCCACATTGCTTTTAACATTATTCCACCGAATTATGTCAACACGTTATTTGGGACATGGCTTAATGGGATTGAGCCTAACTTAGCGAGGCATATTCGTGTTGGAGTTGGCGCTTTGCTCTGGACTATCTGGAATTGCAGAAATGATTTGGTTTTTAACAGAACACATCACGTATTCATTTTTTGCAGGTTATCTTCTGAGCCACGGCATTGATCCGTTTGTGGTCGCTACTCACTCCAATGGAGGACCGGGAGCATTTGGTTACTGGATCTATCCGATGGGAGATGGTAGCTCGGGATATCTTCAACCAGTTTGGATGGCGGTCGTATAATAGGATAGGCAATTAGTTTACCTATCTCTCTTTAGCCAGCCGGTTGTGGCGTCTTTTGTTTGGCTAGTTTGTGTTTCTAGCCCATTTTGGCTCTGTGTGAGCATCTTTTCACTTTTTCTAGTTGGAGACTTTGGGACCTTGTTCGAACCTTTTTATTTGGTTAATAAGATGGCCGTATGCATCACTCTGATGCAGAGGCCGGGGAGATCCCCTTTTCGAAAAAAAAGATTAGAGCTAAGAAGTAGCAATCTTCTCCCTCTTACTGACAGGGCTTTAATCCTGCTGAGCTGGTTGGTACTCATAGATCGAGTAGAACTGACAAGGTTTTGTTTAACGTTTTTGCTATTACTAGGCACACTTGAAATTTTCAGTCCCATGACTCGATTCTTTTTCTTTTCTTTTGCGGGAACCCATCAGTCAATTCTGTGCGTTCGGGTCGCCGCAGTCTCACTCCACGCCATCCCTTGTGTGAACTGTGTAGTGTGTACTCCCTCTATAAGCTATTATAAGAGCGTGATCACTAAAACAGTGATCAAAACAGTGATCAAAAGCTATTGGTCCCGGTTCAATCCAGAACCGGGACCAATGGTGGCATTGGACCCGGTTCGTGAGCCTCGGGGGCCGGCCGGGCCACGTGGGCCATTGGTCCCGTTTCGGCTGAACCTATTGGTTCCGGTTAGTGGGACGAACCGGGACCAATGCGCCTCGCTCCTGGCCCACAACCATTGGTCCCGGTTGGTGTAGTGAACCGGGACCAAAGGTTGCCCTTTAGTCCCGGTTCGTGGAACGAAACGGGACCAATTAGTTGCCTATATATACCCCTCGCCCGCGAGCAGAGCACTCCCAGTGCTCTGTGGAATGAAAACGGTGTACGTACGTGGGATGAGCACAAACAGGAGGAATTTAACCTAAAGGCGTTGTTGTTCGTGACCATCAACGATTGTCCCGCTCTCAGTAACCTTTCAGGACAGACAAACAAGGGATACCACACATGCACGCACTGTTTACTTGACACCGATAGTATATACCTGGCAAGCTGCAGGAAGAATGTGTACCTGGGCCATCGTCGATTTCTTCCGACCAACCATCAATGTCGAAAGAAAGGCAAGCATTTCAAAGGCGAGGCAGATCACCGGAAGAAGCCCGCCATGCATATCGGTGATCACGTACTTGCTATGGTCAATGATTTACACGTAATCTTTGGAAAGGGTCCCGGCGCACTAGCTGTTCCGAGTGACGCTGGGGGACACGCACTCATGTGGAAGAAGAAATCTATATTTTGGGACCTACCCTACTGGAAAGACCTAGAGGTTCGCTCTTCGATCAACGTGATGCACGTGATGAAGAACCTTTGCGTGAATCTGCTAGGCTTCTTGGGCGTGTATGGGAATACAAAAGATACAGCTGAGGCACGGGAGGACCTACAACGTTTGCACGAAAAAGACGGCAATGCCTCCAAAGCAGTATGAAGGTCCTGCCAGCTATGCTCTTACCAAAGAAGAGAAGGAAATCTTCTTTGAATGCCTGCTTAGTATGAAGGTCCCGACTGGCTTCTCGTCTAATATAAAAGGAATAATAAATATGGCAGACAAAAAGTTTCAGAACCTAAAGTCTCATGACTGCCACGTGATTATGACACGACTGCTTCCGGTTGCATTGAGGGGGCTTCTACCGGAAAACGTCCGATTAGCCATTGTGAAGCTATGTGCATTCCTCAATGCAATCTCTCAAAAGGTGATCGATCCAGAAATCATACCAAGGCTAAGGAGTGATGTGGTGCAATGTCTTGTCAATTTCGAGCTGGTGTTCCCACCATCCTTCTTCAATATCATGACGCACGTCCTAGTTCATCTAGTTGACGAGATTGTCATTCTGGGCCCCGTATTTCTACATAATATGTACCCCTTTGAGAGCTTCATGGGAGTCCTAAAGAAATATGTCCGTAACCGCGCTAGGCCAGAAGGAAGCATCTCCATGGGCCATCAAACAGAGGATGTCATCGGGTTTTGTGTTGACTTCATTCCTGGCCTTAAGAAGATAGGTCTCCCTAAATCGCGGTATGAGGGGAGACTGACTGGAAAAGGCACGCTTGGAAGGGACTCAATAATACGCAGGGATGGATATTCTTGGTCTCAAGCACACTACACAGTTATACAAAACTCTACCTTGGTGACCCCGTATGTCGATGAACACAAGAACAGTCTGCGCTCCAAACACCCGGAGCAGTGCGATGACTAGATTACATGTGAACACATCAGGACTTTTAGCAGTTAGTTGGAAGCACGTATCAGAGGTGACAACACTGTTTGAGATGAGCTGTACTTGTTGTCCAGGGGACCATCTTTGACTGTATTGATTTGGAAAGGATACGAGATAAATGGGAATACATTTTACACGATTGACCAAGATCAAAAGAGCACCAACCAAAACAGCGGTGTCCGCTTTGATGCAACAACCGAAAGGGGAAAGGACACATATTATAGTTACATAGTGGACATATGAGAACTTGACTACGGAGTAGATTTTAAGGTCCCTTTGTTTAAGTGCAAATGGGTCAATCTGTTAGGAGGCGGGGTACAGGTAGACCCACAGTACGGGATGACAACAGTGGATCTGAAAAATCTTGGGTACACTGACGAACCGTTCGTTCTAGCCAATGATGTGGCAGAGGTTATCTATGTGAAGGACATGTCTACCAGACCGAGAAAGAGAAAAGATAAGGAAGCGAATACATCATACGATGAGCCAAAGCGCCACATAGTTCTTTCAGGAAAAAGGGACATCGTGGGGGTGGAGGACAAGACAGACAGGTCTGAAGATTATGAAAAGTTTTATGAAATTCCTCCCTTCAAAGTCAAGGCTGACCCCAGCATCCTGATAAACGATGAAGATTATCCATGGTTACGGCGCAATAAGCAAATGACACAAGCGAAGAAAAAGTGAAGACTTTCTCCCGCAACTATTATGATGATACCATGCCAACTTTATAACTGACGAGTATGATACCATTGTCCGTTTTGTACATGCACATGCTATGTGGGTCAATTTATGATACCATGCCAACTTTCAACTTTTTCATAGTTCATTTGAAATGCTTTAATGTCTTATGGTTTGGCCCACGTAATAACTAAAAATAGCAACAATAAGTATTCTGTTGTAAGTAGAAACAAAATAAAATAAATAAAGCAAGAAAGAAAACAAAAAAACAAAAAAGTGTTTTCAAATTTGAAAACTAATGACACTAACAGAAAGTTTATAATTTTCCTAAAACTAAAAGCAAAAACAATTAAAAAATAAAGCAAAAAACAAAAGAAAATAAATAATGCAGAAAACAAAAGAAAAAAAACAGCAATAAGTATTTTGTTGTAAGTAGAAACAAAATAAAATAAATAAATCAAGAAAGAAAACAAAAAAACAAAAAAAGTGTTTTCAAATTTGAAAACTAATGGCACTAACAGAAAGTTTATAATTTTTCTAAAACTAAAAGCAAAAACAATTTAAAAATAAAGCAAAAAACAAAAGAAAATAAATAATGCAGAAAACAAATAAAAAAACTTGAAAATAAATAAATATAGCAACGATAAGTAAAGAAAAGAAAAAAACAAAAAATGCCTCCTACTGGGCCGCCACGGCCTGAATACGACTAGAAACCCTACTATGGGCCAGGATTTAGGCCCGCAGTAGGCCCAGAAGGCCCATCAGGCAAAGCAATAGCAAGTATGCCCGAAAGCCTGCGGTGGAGAGGAGCTCGAGAGGGGTGTGGCAGTGGGGCTTATAAACCACTGCGCGCCCCTCTCGACTAGCGAGGTGGGACTAAACTTTGGCCCCAAGGCGGCACCAACCAGGACTAAAGGGGGGGCATTAGTCCCGGTTGGTGCCACCAACCGGGACCAAAGGCCGACGGTTCCCGCCCT